>NW_012130068.1:2093843-2103564 GCF_000143395.1 Atta cephalotes | reverse complement strand
ATATATATATATATATATATATATATATATATATATAAATAGGACGAAATTTGAATTGAAAAAAAATTATTCGATAATCGATATAAATCTAACGTGACCCACAAGATCTCCCCACATATATCCCGCATTTCACACTGTGTCGTTTTCGGTAAAGCGCTCGACATTTATCTTGGTGGAAATACGTGGAGCTTTCTGGCACAACAAACGTTATCCTTGCTTCGCTCGTCTATGCGACGTCATAAACAAACTGGAGGAAGATGTTGCCTTGTAGTGCGCGATGTATCGTCAAATAACAGTCGAGCTTTATCACACTCGACGCTAAGTCTTGATTTTCTGCGGGTCATAGATCCATTAAACACACACAAAATTGCAGGTAACATCAAATCTCTATGCCGGCGTAATCACGTATCTTGGTACAAGTAAAACGTAATTAACGTGTAAGTGAAGGAACGTAAAGTGAAGTAAATCTTTCGATTTTCTGGTGTACTTCGCGTATTCGTATAAAAATTAAAACAGATATAGAGGACAAAATAAGGTAAACACTTGGGAAATACACTATTTATTTTATACCTATATACTTGTTTTATTTATTTATTTATTAAAATTTAATTTTGTCTCACAATCAATATTTTCCAAAATTGTCTTCCATCCTTGAAAAATTTAATTTCTCTCTTAGTCATATAATCTCCTGATTTAAATATCATTTATAGTATTGAAGAGCAGAATGAAAAACATTCTTCTTTATATCTTTTAAACAACTAAAAGATATTCTGCTAGAAAAATAATGTAATATTGCATTGTAACATTTGCATATATAATTCCAACAAGAATAGAATAAGAAGAAGAACAGTAGTGTTAATAATAAATATCTCAACTTTTTATTAATAAAACAACAAATAAATAATTCATATTATTTTGTCTATTTCGTGTATATTATTAACGCGAACAAAATTCATACAAAAATTATTTCAAATAAGACATAATCCTGAAAATTTAGGACGCAAAAGCGCGCAAAGGGACAGTGGCTCCGTGTAAAAGAGCAATGCAGAGGAGGGTTGACGTAGGGTCGAGAAAAGTGCAAAATTGGCAACTTGATGGAACTCGATGACGTCAGCGTCGGTTCGTTCCGATATGGAGGTAATGGGGCAAAATAAAATCCTCGGGGAGGATTGGACGCTGTTAGACGGGGTAGAA
Organism: Atta cephalotes; assembly: GCF_000143395.1. NCBI lineage: Eukaryota > Metazoa > Arthropoda > Insecta > Hymenoptera > Formicidae > Atta > Atta cephalotes. The sequence goes on along the minus strand of NW_012130068.1, from coordinate 2,102,370 downwards.
AACGGGGGACACATAGGCGGATGGATGCATCAAGCGCCACAATGGCGGTCATCGCAAAGACGATATAGCCGATATTCATGAATCATCCGATCGTAATACTTGCGAAATCACGTTTATTTAACATCCAAGTTTTCCTTATATGCCTCGCACATGCCCTGAATTTATCTTAAATACATTCTCTTTCAAATTGAAATTCTTGTCTAAATTCAATTCCTAAATATACTTATATAATAAATATACGAAAAAAAGAAACATTATTGATGCTCTAACAATCTCATCCCATACCTGCGATAAATACATAATTTAAAATCATAATTTAAAATCTTTTATTAAAGAAATACAGATTATAGTCGAAAACTGTGGCAGCCAGCTAAAATAGAAGCATTTGTAATAAGTCCTTTATTCTCGCGCCTTAAAATTCTGTCTCCCACTAGCGAGCAGTCAGGAAAAAATAGATTAATATAAAAAAAGCGCTAAACCAAGATGTAAGAAGCATTCTTATGTATGATTAAGGTAAACACAGCTCCGACCACAATTCGAGGAGAGCGTATTGTCTGCGGGGTTGGGCGTTGGAATTTATGAGCCAAAAATCCATCCTCTCAGCCGACTAACAATAACATGCAAAGCTCCGTCAGCCGAGTAACAATAATCAGCGGAGGGTTATGCCGCAGTCAGAAAGCCGATGGAGGAGGGAAAGGCAAGATTGTTGAAAGACGTGGTTAGAAGAGACGAAGGCGAAAGAGCGAGCGTAACAAATTGAAACAAATGGGGACTTATATGCATCACGGCGCATTCCGCAGTTTTACTGTCAGCTCATTTCATCTCCGGCCAGCTAGTATGCTTTTATTGCTGTTACAACGTTATGGTCTTTCGCCGTTATTGTCACTGCTTCTCAAGAAATGTTCCTTACATATCGCGTCGAAAGAAATAGACACGGAACGTTGAGGATCGATAGAACACCTTCTGAGAATTGTGTCCAAGTGTGGCTGACTATTTGCGTATGTTACTAGTGGCACGGCAACGCCTTGTCCTCCTCTTCAATAAAATTTAACAACGCGAATGACTTTGAATGAGAATAAACTTTCGCCCATGAATTCTGCGACTTAGTTAACGTTTTTTAGTTATCAAACACTCGTCTGAACACTATCCTTTATTAAAATTTATTAAGTACCATTAATTAATACAGTAGATACTTTATTTATGTATTCTCATAATAATGTTTTCATTACCTCTACATGTATTATATTTCAATTTTCATTGTTCTCTTTGATGATTTACAACTAAAGATTAATACTATCCTATACATTCTTTAGATAAAGATAAATAAAAAAATTTTTTAAACTATGAGACAATTTGTACTAAATGTAACTATAAATGTGTATAAATAAATGCTCATACAGTTAAGGAATTTATAAGGCGGAGATAGATACTCCACATGAATAATATATAAAGGGGGTTAAATAATATATTTAATATATATTATTTATATGAAAGACAATTATATTTATTCATATTTTACTTAAATTCTCACTAAAGATTAAATTTGCATTATATTATTTCGATTAAACAAAAATATTAAACTATCATTAATAAATAAACGGATAGTGATATTTATTGTTGGATATATTATCTTAAGCGTCTGATAATACCAAAGACCTGTGAATACCTATGAGATTGCAGCTTTTCTGGTTTCCTGGTGAATAGAGGAAAATCGGATTGAAGGATAAGTCGTAAGTCGGATGACGTAAGATGAACGGAGATATTGGTAACAACAAGAGACGGAAGCATCGCAATAAGACGTCGAAGGTTAAATTACTGACTTATAAACGTATATATGAAATCTTGAAAGAATTATTTCTATACTTCTAACACACAGAAATGTCGTGCACGCTCGATTCTGTAACTTTTCGTAACTCGAAGAATGATTTGGAATTTCAATCGTTGAAACTAAATTTTCGTGTAATTTTCGTGTAATAGTCTTCGACATTTATTGCCGAAAGTTTCAAGTGATCGCCGCCGACCCCGAAATGTTCTTACACACGCAACCAGTTCCTATCGCGATTAATCGATTTAAAGTACACGATTGCGCCGTGTACCAACTGCTAGGAACGCCCGTTACATCGATTTAAACGTATGGAGGAAAGATAGGAAACGCCGTTCCACGGTAGAACGAACATAAAATTTATCCAAGAATCTATACGCTATGGGTGTGTTCCACTTGGCGTTTGCAACGCTCGCAAACATATTATTTTATCTTTGTTTAATATTTGATAAACAACAAAGATAAAATAATGCTCACAAGCGTTACATCAGGTGAAACATCAAGTGGAAAACGCATCCCTACAGCACGAAATATTGCAGCAATAATGAAATTTTAATATTTTGTAGAAAATATTGCAATATATTATATTATATATGCTGCAATATTATCAACAGATAAGTACGCGGCCTCGTCACAAGATGGACGCTTCTTGTAAAAAGGAAACACCCAGGAGTCCTATAAGAAGACAGACAAATCACGTTGGCAAATTATCTGGAGATCCCCAAGCTCTTTCGAGCACGCTTTCTGAACTTTCCCAAATGCTTTGTGATTATAACATTATCGTGTGTATTTTAGAATGTGATATTAATCAATAACATTTTATTTATTTGGTGTTAAAACTTGATTAATTACTGAAATACATAATATTGCACATAATATTTCTCTAAATATTGCATCAATATTTTATTTTAGAATGAACATAGGAATATTGCTTACAATATTGCAACAACATTTCATGAAATATGTATTGTATGAATATTCTACATCTACCTCCGCAATCTTTCGCTCACAATAATTAATTTCGTTCTATTTGAAATAAGTCTTTTTATTATCTTACTTTAGCATTTCCTTGTCTCATATAAAATTTCCGTTTGCGATCCTTTCGAAATGACCAATTGAATTGATATCGGATTACTGATTCCGAGAGGAAGTTCGTCATTCCACCAGTCGATCCTGGCAAACAAGGGAAGTCAGATTCGAGGGATCACATTCTCGAGCGAGTCGTAACTTGACTGAGAGTAGATAGATACTAAGACGGAAAGGGTCGAGACCAACGCCAACGGGATTATGGCAAAAGAGAGATGAAACGAGCGAGAAATCGCCGCCGAGACATGGCGGGAATAAAAGTAACAGGATAGATAGAAAGAACATTTCGAACTACTATCGCAGATGTAAACTTGCTATCGGCGACGGATAGATAGCGTAGCATCCGATGCGCTCCGGGGATGCTCCCAGGCAAACCACCCCGGTCGTTCCCGTCATTGTCTCGCAAACTTTTCGGCAGGAAAACTTCGGCCGACGTCGCGTCGTGACGATACAGCGCGACAATACCTTTTAAAAGTTACATACGTTTTGCCGACGCGTCGGCTTCTTTCGCACACACCTTGAATTTCGGCTCGCCGTATATTGTATCCCGATGTCTGACTTTTACGGCTGAAATACAAGAATTATTCATTCGACGGAGGCGTAGGCAACGGATCGCAGCGAAAAGCACAAGGATCAGAACTTATCTTCTCCTGTTTTTCATTCGTTTCATATCGCTCTGTTGCGAACTGCTGAATTATAACTTCGTGAAATTTTTCATATATATCAAATCCCTAACAAAAAAGAAAAAAATATTCGCCAAATATATAAAGAAAATATGGAATATTATATTATTAAAAAATTAACTATTCTACAATAGATGTGAAATTAATAAAACTTGCCAAGTATTTATATATGTAAGTACAATATATACATTTATTTTACTTATTTTATTTATTATACTTATTGTTACTTTTATTTATTTATTTTTATTAATATTTATATATTTTATATATGATATATTTGCAGTGAGGTAATATTTTTCGCAATAAGTTCTTGCAGTGTTTTAAGAACTTATTAGCATCATTGTTGAAAATGACGATCAATACTCCAGTAAAATCATTCTTTCCGTAGACTTATCGATTTCTTGTTATTATTATTAAATATTATTTATAACGTAATAAAACACAAAAATTCGTGAAAACTCATACCTCTAATCGTTCTATCTATTTAATTAGCAAAATAGATCATACACATCAGAAATTTTAATTCTTATTTTAAAACAAATTTTACACACGCAATTCGCAATTCCTTCTGCGTCGCTAAGTTCCACGAAACAGTATACGTTTTCAGACATCATCAAGAAAGAAAAGTAGTTTCGCCATAACAGAAATTAATTCAGTTTCGACTTTATACGTATCCTACGTATTTCGCTTTCGCCATGTACGTTCTGCTGATTTCTAACAAGCATGACTCTTTTGCAAAGAGACGGAGCACGTACGCCGCGGAGTTTGTCAAAGTAATTCGAGCTTTCTTCAACGCGCAATTCCAGTCACGTACAACCAAGCTCTCGTCTTTACCTCCTTGGATCCTTATTATCCTATATCCGCAGCCATAATCCCTGTCCTTCCGGGATAACCTCGGCCGAGCCGTGAAATCGTAATAACATTCGGATTTAACATCCTAATCATCCCTCGACAACCAAGAACTTTGTAACAAAAATGTCGGATATGTATATAATTTTTCATTAATTTCTAGATCAGCATGCTTCAAAATAAAGATTACGTTTTATCATAAATTATATCATTAATTTGTTCGTCACAACTATTTTTAATTATAAATTGTGTTATATTTTGAATAATACGAGATATCTTATTTACTCTGAAATAAAGAAATAAAGAAATTATTGTAGATATTGCAATATCTACAATAATATTTACAACATTATTTTGTTAAATTTGTTAGAATTCCTGTAAGCATACGATAATACATATTTTAAATGCAAAATAATATCGCGGCCTTTTACTCGATTGTAACGTATATTAACGTATGTCGTACTAAAGAAAACGAAAATTATGCGACTTGCATTTAATGCTGCGCGAAGTAAACAGTAAACACGCAACGACACGGTACTCCGCAATCAACACCGACGATTTACGAAATATTCCCCACGTCATTTGAAACTAAACTCGTGCAAATTTATTTACGATCCTTTCCAAACAGCTGTCGTGTTCATTGCCAAGGCTGTAATTAGACATCGTGATTTATTATAAATGCCGTGCATTGCAGAATGATTTACAATTCCAAAATTAAAAATTTTATTTTAAAACTAAAAACTTAATGCAGAATAAAATTTATGTATTTAAAGATTTTTATCACGTGTTAATCACGTGATAAAGTTAAAGTAATAAGTAATCCCAAAATACATATTAAAATTCTGTCTATTAAAATAGATTCTACTTATTAATTCTATTTATTAATACAATAGATTTTATTTGTTAATTCGATTCGAAAAAACACATTTTCCGTTTTTATTTCGTTACAATACTGTGCCAGCAGTATTATCGATCGCACACACGTTTATATTTCGCTATTTAAAAAAAGAAAGAAAAAAAGCCATGAAAATATAACCCGGATGAATCTGGCAATAAAGTAATTATTTCGTGGCTTCCCGTTTCTTGGATTATGCTTTGAATAAATCATGGCAACGTTCGAATATACGCACCGTCGGCTATGGCCCGAAAAATCATTCTCGTTCGCGAATAAAAAAGAGGGGAGAAAAACGGGGTGAAAACAGCATTTACGCGACACTCCCGTATTTTTCAATTTGCTATGTATATACCTTCCCTCGTCGCGTAACACGCTTTTTTCTGAAACCCCCCTTCATTTTCGAGCGAGATTCTCGGCACTATATCGTACCGGATATGCTAACGAGAATAAAAGATTCGACCGTATATATAATAATGGACATACGCGAATATCGATAGCAAAGCGTTGAATTTTCAAACATTTTCGTATTTGCTTCCCTAATTCGTATTGTATCGATAAATAATCAAATATACTACCGTGCATCTGACAGAAAAAAGCGAGGAAAAAAGAAAAATATCCGTATCCACATTTCATCGCGCGAGAATCTTGACTGCAACGGAGATGTGCCACAAGAAAAAATATCGATTATTGATTTCTCAATTTTTACGTGCAATATTTATTTAGACACATCCATTTTCTGAAAAAATAATCTCATTGTCAGTTGAAATACATTCGTATACATTTCAATTATGTGTTATTTCAAATTTAATTAAATAACTGTAATTTGCGCATCACTTACCACGCCATTTATTATGCTCTTATATTTTTTACATTATAAAGAATCCTTTTTTCTTGAAATTGTACAAAAAAATGTAATAATTCGAATGCAATGAAAGTTTAACGCGATAAGTGATCGCAAATTATAGTTATTAATTAAATTTAAATTAATACATAATTAAAACAATCGAATGTTTCGGCTCCGCTTTGAGCCATTTTCAACAATGTTTTATAAAATATATGTAGTATACGTAATAATCTTATGTTTTCCGAGCAAACATATAATTGAAGAGAGATTTAAGGCTGGATGATATAAAAGTGATTTATTTCACAAGAAGTTCGAAGGCCGAGTGAAATTTTCATGATTAGCCAGAATGAAAACAAAAAACGTAAATTAACTGAAACGAAACTTTGGGAACAAATAAATGCAGCCAAGCATGTTGTACAATAATAACGCTATTACAATAAATATTATTATACAAAAAAGTTTGAGAGTCAAGAGTTAAATGGTTGAGTTCATAACAATATAAAATGATAACTTTGATTTCAATTAATCATTACTCTCGTATCTTTCATAATTTTCTGGTCTTTTCGCTACAACTGTACTGGATATAATATTCGAAATACCGTACAAAATTAAAATATAATAAATGTAATAACACTGAGAGAAATGATTTTGTTATAGGAACAAATCAGAGGGAAAGCAAATGTGATATTTGTTAAAAAATCAATAGATTTGTTACGATTACAAATTAATTCGTCAATGTAACAAATAATAAATAGTGTCGCTAGCAAGTAAGAGACTCATATATATATATATATATATATAAGTCGTAAATAATTGCAGGATCTCAAATTGTAAGAAATTGACCAATTCTAATCAAACATTCTTCCTACACTTGACTGCTTAGTCGGTTTCCTACGACTTAAAACTCCACAATCATCTTCGAATTCTATCTGTAAACGAGCCTAAAATCTATTCAAAAGATAGATTAGATTTTATATAGTTGCTTCTGTTACTAATAATTGATTGGTATAGCAGATTAACAGCAAACACAACAACAAAATTTGTTGTCACATATTTACCGATCATCGGTTAAAGATACTGGTGGCTTGCTAAATTAACAAAATTTTTTCTCTCAGTGAATATTAAGGCAACAATAATTTTTTAATTTACACTCTGCTCAAAAGAAAATTTTTCTTTTCGTATATAAAAATCCAAGTAAATTATTTTGATTAATCAGTTTTTCAGTACAATCTTCAACAAAAAGAGCTCGAATTCTATCGTTCCTTCGATACGTGAATACATTTACGAGTAGCACATGAGTGCCTTGCGCACGCATCCTTCTGTGCATATCCGCAAGCGTCGTCTTACCGCCGCATTTCGCAATACCATACGAGAGTCGCGAATGCTTTTCGCGAATATGCGAGCTCATAGTATGCCATGCGGAAAGACGTTCGTACCGTAGTGTCGTCAACGTCATCGTCGTCGTCGTTTCGATGTCACGTCTCCGTCGACGTTGTCGCATTGACGGAGCGATGCGTCCGCGCCAGGATGAACATCGCGCGAGTGCACGCACGTAGTCGTAATTAATCAACCTGCGTCACTTCGCCGTAATTTACAAGGTTTTTGAATGCGCAAGGAGAGCGAAATCTGCGAATGACAGAAAATGAAAAGAGAAAGAAAGAGAAACAGATAGACACCAGAGGAAAAAAAGAAAGAAAGAGATAGATAGATAGATAGATAGATAGACAGATAGATAAATAATACTTTTATAAGTATCCAAGAACAAGCTTTCTAAGAACAAATATAAAGTTATAAAAAATAAGTTAAGAATAGGTGTATATAATTCTATCCGTCGACGGATTGTGACAGGCTTATGTCGTATTTTATACTGAACGCACAACGAGTGTGAAATTTTTTTCACGTATCCGCGTAATTTTATAATGTTCTATTGTCACTCTGGAAAATTTTCCGCGAAAATGCGCGGGCGTGTCTCGTGCGTGCCGCTAATTCGTTAATAGATGAATATATATATAACTAAAAGTCACGCAGTTTACTCTCATGTGGCTATCATGACTTAGAGTGCAACTATCGCCATGAGCTATTCATTTAATAATTAACTCGATGACTGGCGTGACTCGGTATTCTGTGTCATTATCATTTTCATATATCAATAATTAACTGAATGCAAATGTTACGCGTGTGTTTAGTTGACAATTAATTGACGAACGGATACAGGAAACCACTAGAAAAAAAAATACACACACACACACACACACGCGCGCGCACGCACACACACACACACACACACACACACACACACACACACACACACACACACACACACACACACACACACAACACTACACACA
>NW_012130068.1:2090363-2092886 GCF_000143395.1 Atta cephalotes | reverse complement strand
ACACACACACATATTATATATATAAGTGTATTATATTTTATATATATATATATAAAGAGTTTGTTATTTACTCAATTTGCATAAAAATTTATGAAGGAAAAGGAAGAAATAAAAAAAGATAGAGAGAATAGATAACTCGATGATTAATCGCGAAAAGTAAGAAGACTGAATTTCAACTTCTGCTTTCACTTCTCTACTCCTAAAATTTTGATATTCAAGGTATCTTGTGATCAAATTAGACTGCGGAAGAGTTTCGCGATTTCTTTAGGGCTCCTCACGCATTTTACATGTTATCTGTAAATGTTTCTTAACAATATTCCTGTGCCTCATGTATCGCGTTCCCATATCCCAGCGGGAGCATTTTCACCTGGATATACGCTCGTAATCCGCCAAGTGGAAAAAGGTCACCGTAAAATTCACCGGAAAAATTCTCATGCTTGTCGACTGGCAAAAAATTTCAAGTAAGTTCGCTCAAAATTGCTCGTATCATCTCCCGCAGCTCGGATATCTATTATCATTTCGATTCATTGTACTCCTCATATTGTATTACACGATATAATTAAATTTACTTTGCCCGATTTTGTTCACTAATTTATCAAATAAGCGTTTAATATTACAAACTCCAGACAGTTGGAATTTAACTACCAATTATTCATCGCATTAATACGGCGACAGTTACTGATAACGCTATAAAGATCTTGATTTCTTGTTTTTAACTCTACGGTCGGTAATCAATTTTTATATTTAAGCCATCTTAAGTACAGTCTTAAGATATATCATAAACAAATCATAGAGCCATATTAGTATCTTAAATAAGGATGTATTACATGTATTTAATCAAATAAAAAAATTATGAAAAATTACTTTTTATATTGTTTTGAAAGTAAACATTTTTAAGGTAATTTAGGATCTGGATCAGAAATTATTTCAACAGAAAGTAACTTTATTTTTTTTTAATAATTAAGATAAAAAGAGAAAATTGACATTTAAATTAAAAATTCATATGGCAGTTCTTGAATGAAATATATTTGAACTATTTCAAAACTGAATGCATGTAACAATCATTTTTATATGGAAAGAATAAACTTACAATTTCAATCATTTTTTGCAGAGAAACTACCTGATACATTCTTAAGATAGATTTGAAAACGGACTATGATTACCGGCCTGTCTTTCTTAAACATTTATTTATCAATAATTAAAATAATTACCTACAGTTTTCGATAGTTATAGCTGTGCACTTATATACCTATCTATTTCAGTTCAATCAAACAGTTCGAGACTATGTATCTCTCCTAACTCATTGTCAAGCCATCAATAATTTTAAGTGAATTGTTATTTGCGAATTGTTAGAGCTCGAACTGTCAATCTTGCTGACGTCGTGACGCGCACGCGTCATTAAAGGCGTCAGCCCGCGTGTTCATGCGAACACGCGGCGCACGTTATATGCAGATGCTGCCGCCATCACTGATGATTTTCTAGTCACGGTCAAGAGACGCAAATACTTGAAACCATGACGTTCATCTCAATTTAATGATTTTACATAAAGCATGACGAAATAGAACAAAGAAAAGAAAAAATTAAATAGCAATTACCCTCTATTCTTTCTTTCATAAACAAATTTGTCATTATAATCATCATACCATTATAATGCTTTATGCAAGTGTCCTTATATTTCTAGTAGACCACTTTGTATGACCTTATAAACAAAAAGAATAATTTTATCGAAATATCAAAAAATTTAGAGAGACAGATCTAAAAATAATTTTCTTGAATCGTCAAAACAATTTTGGAATATAGTCATAATTATTTTGATAACCCAAGAAAATTATTTTCAGCTCCTAGCTAAATTTTTAGATACTTCAGCAAAACCATTCTTTTATGTAGTACTATACCTTAAGCAAAGAAAGCTACATATACTTTCAACAATTTCATTCCTAGATTAAAATCCTTTTAAGACGACCGGAAGTTAAACGCGTGATCGTCATCGGAGCGATCGAACCGAGAACGACGATCGTCTTCAGTCGATTTTACGCGATAGCCAATACTAGAGGCAGACTAGATTTCCGGAGGCGACCAATATAACGTGCAGGTTCTGCGCTTTCTATCGCCCAGAATCACACTCGCGCGCAGCCTGCTGACGATGATTGGTTCGAATCCAACAATACCCAACAGTTTACACGTATACGAATAGAAATCAAATCGCACAACTGAGATTTTGTTCCTGTTGTTCGTTTCTCACAATCGCTGTATCAGCTGTATGTGGCAAAGACGAGATGCAAAGTCTGTTACAAAATGCATTTCAAAAAGAAGCAAGATATGCTCAGCTCTTTTCTACTTCAAAAATACAATTTAAAGCATAAAAAAACATAATTTTTTAATTATTACAAAACGAAAATGTCGTAAATGACATTCGATCAAATTAAAAATATATTTTTTTACCAATATTATTTGATTAGCCAATTACGAGTCTGTTTGAAAATTAATTTAATTTAATTGATAATTCAATTCTTTCTAAATTAT
>NW_012130068.1:2086205-2088979 GCF_000143395.1 Atta cephalotes | reverse complement strand
TAACCTACCGTCCGTCGTCGTCTCTCTCTCTCTCTCTCTCTCTCTCTCTCTCTCTCTCTCCCCTACCTCCCTCCCTCCCCCCTCTCTCTCTCTTACCTTTACGAACTTAACCGGCCATCTCTCTCTTTCACCTCATCGTACTATACTGCCCGTCTCTCTTCGTCGTCCCTCGATTTCAACACAGATTACGGCTATCGGCACGCGCGTATGGTGTATGATTCATAAAAACCGGCCATGTATAAAACCGTCGTGTTACCGCGTGCTCGACGAGCGAGCATTTTCGTCAGACCCTCCCTTCCGCCACTTCTCGTCGTTCTTTTTCTGCGAGGTCCATCTATGTCGCTCGTCAACGCCGCGCAGAGAAAGGCACGCCGGAGAACAAGAAACATAAAGAATGATGAGTTACCTCGGTTAGCTCTTATTTACGTTTCCGGAGCTGGACGTACAATTTACACGCAAATTTCGAGTTAGTTTCGGAAGATCATGTACATTGGTAGACAAACTTTTTTAATGCAGTCAAGGGATTTTTAATCAATTAAAAAAAATTGTTTTCATCTATCACATACATAGGTATTAATTTTTTATAAACTTTTAATATTTCCATCTCTCCTCTTTCTCTCATTCCAGTTTTTACGTCAGTAGCAATTATAATTAAGAATATGCTTGAAAATCTCCCAGAAATCTCTCCAAAAGTTTTACAATATTCTCTCTTAACTCCCTACAGACCACGTGGAGGGATTTAAAGATAGTTTCTCAATTTTAAATTATTTTGCTGATTTTGCCTCAAATTCGAACATGTAATTAAAAAAGTAAAAACATTCGAGTCATATAATGTTGGAAACTATAATGTTGAACTTCTTTAGAGCACAAAAATCTTTTGAAAAACAATCATTCTTCAGCGTGATCTGACTCATAATAAGTAGTAAAATTCAGTTAGAGTAGTCTACAAAAAGTTAATCATCTCAGAAATACTCGTTGACCATACAAACATGTTCAATAATTATCAGAGTAATAATGATCATCAATATCATGTCGAATACCTAAACTGCCATAAATTACGAAACATTTTTTATTTTTTAGTTAAAGGTATGAATTACGAAAAGATTTTGTTTCTTCAGAAACAATTTCTCTCTTTCGTGCAGAAGATAGAAAATTACCTCAATCAAGGAATCAACTTTCCGTAATGTTATAAGGCTTAACGATAACATAGGCTTACCGTTGACGACAGCAATGATGCCGAGGACGCACAGTAGGAACGATCTCGAGCACATCTTAGCTCCTTCTCTTTCCGTCTCCCTCGACGAAAGAAAAGTGAAGAGAAACAGGCACGCGCGATCCTTACGTGGCTTTATGAAACATCGTTCGTCCTCGTCCTAGTAATACGTGGGATCCAATTTCTTGTCTGATCAGTCAATCTGATCAATCAATCGATAACAAGCACGAAGACGTTTCCCAGGAATGCTGCGTCCGTCATCATTGCCGGATGATGCCAAAAATGTCTAGAGTTAGCATCGAGATAAGATCGGTTTCATCTTCCTTTCGACAACGATAACAACGATGACGATGATGACGTGTTAGTTAGCAGATGTTCGCGATCATGCAAAAGCGTTGAACGACAGAGCGAATTACGACTGCGAGCTAACTGATTACTAATTAGAGCCGATCGCATTAATCGGCTCTTAATCACCACAGCATCCGGAAATACCTCGATCGAAATCCTATCTCGCCTGTCTAACTTGTCTGCCGTAATAACCCTAAGGCTCGAGCTTCCAAGCCTTTTTTCCTTTTTCTCGTCTTTCAACTTCGATGCTTCCTCTGATGTCTTTCTACTCTCTCGTTCTTACTCTTCTTTCTTCACCTACCCCCTTTTCCAACTGCTGCTGCTCCTGCTGTTCGCCCCTATTACTTCGCCTTCGCTTTCTTTCCTTTAGCCTTAGGATATAATACCCTCCTTGCCGCGTCTTCAGTCTACTTGTTTGTTCTAGATGACGTCAGCTCGCCGAAAGCTACCTCGCAATTCCTCACGGGCTAGCTTCCTCGATCCGGGATCCTCTCAGCGCAACTTAGCGAAGTAAGTTGAAGTGCCCCTTAGTGCAACTAGACCTCCTCCTATTCATCGAATATAGTCGAACTTTTATCTTTTGATCAAAACATTCGTTCGATACGAAGTAGATGCGAAACTTCAATTTAATTGTGTCTCTTTTTTCTTTCTTCGATAAAAAGTTACAATTCCCATCTGGAATTTAATGGAGTAACTCCTTCACGTCTCCGCAAAAGTAAGATTTTTCGGAAACTCGCCAAGTGTATCTCGCTGTGATACGAGTTAATTTGCAGTAAGTTCACGACAAACAAACATCGGCGAGACTATCACGATTTGCCAACTCGCGACTTTTCTTCGCAGAACTTTTCCCCGTACGAAGTTTTGAAACTTGAAGAATAGTGAATATCTTGTCTTACTGGAGTAAGTCTACGAAGATTTTATACTTCTTGCGAAGTCTGCGAGGATTATACTTGATCTATCAACGCGTAACAACCACGAAACGCTCCCAGCCACGGCGAGCTCGCAGCGCTTACTGAGCTTGCGAGAAAGCTCCTCGAGGAGCGTCCGCGAGATGAAAGCACGTTTCTCATCCCCACTTGGTGAACCCGCGATTACGTTGCGCGCGGTGCGCGCTGATTGGCCGGGCATGCGCCCGAAAGCTCGTCGAGTAACGTGCGTGCCCCCTCTAATACGAAGGAAGAAAGAAGCAGGAAGAGAGGGAGGGAGAGAGGGA
>NW_012130068.1:2079030-2086185 GCF_000143395.1 Atta cephalotes | reverse complement strand
GAGAGAGAGAGAGAGGAGACAGAAGAGTTGGATGAGGGAGAAAAGGGGACAACGAAAGCTCTGCGATGCTTTTAGAGTACCGACTGCCGAGTAGTGTTGAAACGCTGTTGAAACCACCAGTAGTGGGGCGACAACGCGACGGAAAGGAAGGAGAAAGGGAGACGCGCGCGATGTAGAAAGGACACCGGGTACATCGCGCGCTTCGCGCCACTATCCAAGCTCGCACACGCGTCGAGCTTGCGGCAAAAGTTATGACCTCAAAGGGGTCGTTAACGAGCGCCCGCCAAATTAGTATAACGGCTCACCCTCCGGTCTATCCTCTCCACCAATCCCCCCCCCCTCCCTCTCTCCGTCCCTGTCAGCCACCCCTTGCCCCTGAGCACTACAGTGTATGTCCTTTCCCTATCTACACGCAGCTATTTTTGACCGGACTGGAAACGCAAGTATTGTACTATCCATCATCTATCTATCAACTAGCTCAAGACAAATCGAACGTGCATCGTCTATCGATTCATTACGGTTCGTCCATTTTATGATTGATTACTATGATTGTGTCTGCAATTCGTATTGCAAGATGTAACTAGTATCTTCTTTTTTATTGCAAATTTCGAAAATGACAGAATATTCTAATAAAAAAATTGTTTTCTCTTTACATGGTTTTTTTAATGGAAAGAATAATATATCTATCCTGAAAGTATCTAGCATAATTTCGAATTATTTTATACACTATGACATGTCTGAATGCAATTTACAGAGAATGTATATTGATAGAATTTGTAAAAAATTATAATTTAAATTAGGTATCAATGAAAAACGAAACACAATATGTTTGTTGTATCTTACAAAAAATTTATCGCTATAGCGCATAATCAATTGATTGGTAATAGCATTACGCTTTCGTAATTATTCAAATTCAGTTTTTATTTTATTCAGAATAAAATAAGAATTGGTTGAAAATCTCTAACACCTTCAACTATGTACGTTATGATACTTAATATTCCATTTAATTTGTACGTATAACCAAATCTAAGCAACGTTTTAATGAGGCACCATCTAATGAATAACATATAACATAAAATTAAGCTTTGACCATTATATTTATGCTTACTTTATTAACACAAACTCTCACAAAGAGAGTTTTCACGTAGAGACTTGGAACGTAAATCTGTGTTGTCCCTAGACTTTCAAACGTTTTTGTTTTATTTTTCGAAAATTTTCGTCTGTTTTCCAAATATTTTCTATGTAAATGATGTACAATACAAAAATAATATTATTCATTTAAAACGTTTTTTTTTATTATTTCTATATAATATTAGGTGTGGAAAAAAGTGACGTTTTTCCCGTTAAGTGGTATTAAAAAAACCTAATATATAATAAATAATAATAAATAATATAATAAATAATATTAAATTCCCTAATATATAATAAAAAGATAATAATAAATAATAATAAATTGCCAATTCTAACGCACAATTTAAGTACTTTTCGTGATGGGCATGATACTTTTGCACCGCAATCTTCTCAGGAGGACGTCGTTACTCTCGAAATTACTTTCCATTACGCGAAACTTAGTAACTCCCAAAAGAAGTAAAAGTATAAGAGCTTGGACGGTGAACAGGCAATCGACGGAACGTCCAGCAGCCCCCGTTGGATTTCGTAAGGGACAACTTCGGAAATACCGGCGACATCGCAGACGCTAGTAGTGCAGTCAATATATAATGCGCGACGTGCTCCTGCATTTCAAATTACCGCACAGTACTACTGGCGACGAACGTATGGCGTCGCTTCCCCGATGGTGCCGATCGCCTGCCAACAGCAATGGCGTGATACTATGAATTCGAGCAATTTCTCTTACTCTCTATCTCTCTCCCTCTCCATCTTTCTCTGAACATTGAGTTTGGATAATTACCATCCCTATTTTAGGAACAACATATTCTAATACAATAAATTTACATTTCAAGCCTCCAAATACAGACTCTCTTTGGCTTATGTTAATAAAATATACATATCATAAATATAATATTCAAAATTCAATAAAATTTATATACATTATTCATCATGTAAAGTCCAATCGAAAATTCGGTTTCAGTTACAGTCAGTTTCGGCTAAAAATTGAAATTTCGGTTAGGTTTCAGCTAAAATTGAAAGAGAATTTTGACAACGTAGTTAAAACTGATCAATATTGTAATAAACATTTATTACTTAAAATTTATTTTAATATGAAACATTCATTTTCGATTTTTCAAAAATTTGATCAAAGTATACTTTTATTTTATATTTTGAAATTTTGTTATTATTAAGATAATATCCATAATTGAAATATTACAAATAGTATGTGACATCCTAGGCAAGAAACATTTTGTAATGTTGCTGCAATGTTACATACTACAATGTTTGTTGCTTGCTAGGATATTACAAATCGTGATGATAGAATTGTAATACTAAGATGATGATAATGTATAATTATTAATAATTAAATTATGATATTTATTTAAAAAGTGTATATATAAGTGCAATATATGTGCGCACATATATTGCGTATGTAGGATTTCCATGCAAATTTCGATTTTCAATTTCTGTTTCAGCCGAAATTGACCTAATCAAATATTCGTTTATGGTTTTAACTGAAATTAAAAAGGATTTTTTTCAGTCGAACACCACTTACTTATTGAAAGATCTCTTTTAGTTATATCCACAATAGAATTAAACGGACTTTAAATATTAATGTACATATACGAATATTTGTGTTAAATATTAATGTACATGTACGAATATGTACAAATACGAATGAAAAGTTCTAAACATATCCCACCTATTCTCATTTAATTACCTAAATAATACGAAATCTAAAATCAAAACATCTTTTAGATGTTTTTCGCAAAAGTCTTTGAGACATTTTTAAAACGTTATATTCATAGACTTCTCATTATAACTTCATTACAAACAATGAATTATTTATTTCCCAATCTTACATGTATTCTACATTATTTATAGCAGTTCATTAACCAGCTTAATGTTGAAGCTCTGATTAGTACCTCCCCATGTAGTAATTGTCAATTAATTCACGTACATCGTAGTGGTCGAACTTAGACTAGAATGGGCGCTGTGCCTCTAGAGACATAAATAATTATCGGATAGCTGCGCGATAATGCGGTAGTAAACGCATGTACCGCCAGACAAGCATTGCCAGATTCACAATAGATAACATCATAAATTGAGATGTTAATCTTTCTTGCATTAGAGACTTGTTAAATATTCAATAATTTAATCTAGTCAATAATTCACGACAAAAATTAAATTTAAATCGAATCAAGTAGAACTACTCAACAATTTAGCTCATATTTTCTAAATGTTCTCGCTAGCACTCGTACAAAATGACACATGACAAATTCAATATATTATTTTCGCATTAATTAACATTACATTTTCCACAATTATATCGTTATCTAATTAATGATCTAATAATCATATAATTAGAACTTTAGCAAATTTCATTTTCATACACTTATCATTCTAAAAATCCTCTGTAGAAATGTAATTAGACAGTGCATTAGAGCGGAGGACAAAGCCATCCTAAGGAAAAAGCGTCTCTTGAGTTTCTGAGAGAAGAAAACATTTACAAAGCCCACGTATGTGAATTGTACGGATTGGCGTCTGACGAATAGAAGAATTTCAACTTCAAAGGAAGAGTATTAAGTTTGTGATTTCCTACCTACCTCTCCGCGCGACACAAAGCAGGCGACGAATATAATGGAGAAATAGAAAGCTACTTCTCATGACTTCTTAGTCGTTCGACGTGTGGCTTGCAATGAAAATGGGTGATCGAGAAAAACGAAAGGTATAATTTACAAGCACCCGTCCAGTTAGAGTAATCTTAAATATTCGTCGGTCGGATCCATAATTCGCGTTTCAAAGGGCCGACATTTTTCCAGACGATGGTTTCAGCACACTGCGATTGATAATCGAGAATGAAGGAACGTGCTCAACAAGAAGATGAATCTCGTGCAAAAAGATTTTCGCATCTACCATCGTCTCACGCTTTGATCGACGTACCGTCAAAGCGACGTTTCACTGTCTCATTTCGATTCTGTTTTACTTCACCCGCATATCGATAACCCCTGGTTTTTTTCCAGCTTTTTACGTTTCTTCGATCCTTTAAACGCGCGCACACGCAGCCAAATCCTCTTTTTTTATTTCTCTCCGCTTTCCTCCGGGACCAATTCTCAGTCTAGCATGGAATATACCGGAAGATGAAAGAAAGGATCCTGTCATTAACTGTCGTCGCGCCAACAAAAGGAAACGTGCATAGACGCAGAAATACGGATGCATTTTTTATTTAATCCCGTAAGAAACGTGACGGTGCCAAAAGAAACGACAAGCAATTAAAAAAGTGTCAATAGTAGAGAGTAAAATTGCAATCCGTGGTTACACTTGGCAGGTATAAACGCACTCTTCTATTCTTCCTTTTCCCGCATTACTTCTATCTACTTTCAACTAATCGAAAGAAATAAGAACAATAATTAATTAGCACACGTGAAATTATAATTAATTAATATACATACTCTATAAAAAAAATTATTTAATAATTTTTGTGTATAAGTATTTATAAAAATGATGAAAATTAACCCATAGATGCGATCCAATCAGTACACAATATTTAAAAACTATTTTTTTAATATTTATTAAATATTTTTTACATTAAATAAATATTTAAAAAAAACATTTTAAAAACATGGCCTGCTGATTGAGAAACGATCCATCGTGTATAGTGAAAGAACGGAAAATCATCGCGTGTACTAAGAATTAATAACTCTTATTCAATCGAAGTATATATACAGATGTATGACAGAATGCATTCACGTTTAAAATACTGCGAATCCGATATCTCCGTTTCGAAACGCGGCGGGTAATTCACGCGTCCGATGATAATTGAGCCCTCCGTTAGCCGGGATTGATTTGTGTACAAAGTGGGAGATTCTCATCGTTTATACACGTAAAGTTTCCCGCGCGCAAATACAGCGTGGACGCTGACAATCGCAGGTATATACTCGCCACGCAGCTTATCCAGCTGCGATACGTATACACGCTCACGGACGATTATCGTGACAATTTCATTTCGCATTATACTGTCCGCGCCACGCCCTCTTCCCCCGCGTCGACCGACCAATGACTTCGTACCGGCCGAAAACTACCCCTCTCATATCTCCGATCGGACATCGGATCGCTACATTCGGTAAATTTCCCTTCGGGACGTGTTCCGTGTGTATCGAAATCCCGTTTAATCGAAATTTCGAATGTACGTTTAATCCATCCCCGAATCACCTCTCTACCCTCTCCCCCCCCCCCCCTCCTCCTCTTCCTCCCGCCCTCTCCTCTTCGCGAAGCATCCCTTTCTGCAACAATCATCTCTGTCGCGCGTAAATGCGCTCACAAAAAAAAATAAAATATCTCTCTATAGCCGATATGAACCTGAAGCCTGCGATGGACGATTCAAAAGTCGAAACACTCGAGGCCAAATTGCCGTTAACGTTCTCCCGGCGGAACTGCGCGATTTTCAAAGCGATTTTTGTATTCGGTTTTCAAATTTATTGACAGAAAGTTTTTAAACAATACACGTGAAAAGCTATTAGTTTTTTTTTTCGGAGTTAAAATAGAGTTTATCATATAGATATACACCGACAAGTATCAGCAAGCTATCGAATAGAGCTATCGAATCTAACATTACACCGATAAATTTACACATTCCTCACTGGACTCGACGTGCAATCAAAATATCAACATCATTATTATTATTAATACTAAGATCACACGATATACATGTAATAGATATACGGTAATAGACAGGATTCGAAATAATAACGCAACCCAGGCGAAACTTTATCCTTTTTCCTTTTTTTTGTTATCAGAATCGCCGGGTAAAAAGCGACGGGGATGCATATATTTCAAATCGAGGACTGCAATAACATGCACATTGTTGTGAAAATAAATTCCAGGTCGAATTCTCTCGGCGCGTTGTGCCGATCAACGGTTTTTCCACGGCGCATTCGCAGCCGTGAATTCGAACGAAAGCAAACGAGCGACGACGAGAACGCCGGCCAATTGTCTCGGCGCCGATCAATTCAAGCCGATCGATTATATTTTCCAAAAATGCAAACGACTCTATAACGTCCCCTTCATCCCTCTCCTTCTTCCTCCCGCCCCTCCCATCCCCTTCTCTATGAATCCTCTCTTCTTTTCTCTCCTTCTCGCTCGCTCCCGCCTTTTTTTTTCTTTCAGGCAAGAATTTTTCAATATTCGCTACACTTCCCTCGGGATGTTCCGCGTATCGATATTCCATTTCGTCGGGAATTGAGCGACCGACGTACGGCGTGGTGACAGAGAACGAGGTCGGCATGAAGGGGGAAGGGGAAGGGGAGGGAGAGGAGGAGGGAGAGGAGACCGTGGAAAAAGTACTCACCACGCCATCCGGCTGAAAGATGTGACGGGACCATCGTTTACCTTTATCGTCGTTCTTACTTTCGTCATCGTCATTATATCGGATTATCAGCCTGCCACCCTGTAGGTACAGTGAATGTGTTTCTTGAATGCTTTATTCGCTGCCGCGAGAGTTTATCGGAACGTAACGCGTCGCGTCGCATCGACGATCGAGCCCGTGGCAAGAGACATATAAACATAAACGTAATATTATATATTTACATAAACGTAACAATGCGGCTCGGATACAACCAAATGGAGCTGCAGTTAATGTGATTAAAGAATGGTTTTATTTCTCTCACATCGAACTTTTCATTAAAATTAATCACCGTGGCTGAGCCATCTCTTAATGAGAGTGTTTGATATTTCTCCCATATATAGCAAAAAACTTCACAGTGATGTCACAATAGGCTCACAAATAAATTATGTACTATGAGATTGTCAAAAGATAACAACATGATATCACAGTATTATCTTTAATTTATATCGTAGCAGGGAGGTACAGTATTTATCACAGTTTCATACATTGAAAGAAAAGATTAGCTGTTGCAGCAAATTAGATGATAAAATATGGCATAGCATTTTTAATTGATTGCAACAGCCAATTATTGATTGCTGCAGCCAATTGTTAGTTATGTTAATCTATTCGCAATGTCAGTATAGAATTTCGATTAACAAAAA
>NW_012130068.1:2070882-2078570 GCF_000143395.1 Atta cephalotes | reverse complement strand
GCCAATTGTTAGTTATGTTAATCTATTCGCAATGTCAGTATAGAATTTCGATTAACAAAAATTGGTTGCTGCAACCAATTAAAAATGCTATGCCATATTTTATCATCTAATTTGCTACAGCAATCAATCTTTTCTTTCAAATCGTCAGTAGTGATGTCATCACAAAGCGGACACTCGCATATCACCATGATGTTTGTGCGACATTTTTGGCAGTAGGAGTTGGAATTGTAACTGTATGGTAAAATAATTATGATCAGGAGCTCAACTTTGATAATTATTACTGCTATAATATTAATAATTATATTTTTGCACTACATATATACAAAAAAATATATGATTTATAGTACTTTTCAAAGCAAAATACGTACATTTTTTTTATAAGATTGTATATAAATATTATTCCCAGCACAGAAGCTTGCAGCTACATTGCTGCAATGTTGCAACATTGTAGGAATGTTGCAATCTTGCTGTAATATTGCTGGAATAGCCAAAAAAAAATATCAAACACTTTCTCTTACAATATATTAGCGTACATATTCTTTGATTTTTCACGCGATATATTTTTGTTTTAATTAAAATAAAAACAGAGTTAGCAACACGAAATTACGGAAAGCATTTTATATACAGAACAGCAAAAAAAAAGAGGATATATAAAACGTCTGGTATATAAAGCTCTTCAATGTGCTGCTTCTTTTTCCTATAGGGCTTGCTTTGTACTAAAATTCGATAAATGAAATTAATGCACATGGTGTTTCCACATGGCGGAGTTACCGCGCGAATTGATTTCATCTCCAATTTCTGCACATTTCGTCGTAACTTTTAATTTTGTTTTTTTCCGCGCGCAGACTCATCCTGTATCGCCACTGCACTCTCTGCCGCCGGTAATCTTTTATCGCCCCATAACACGCTCGCGGCTGCATCATTTGCGCATTCCTTTTTTCCATTCGTTTATTCTATTTGCATGCGACAAGGATTTGCTTGCCTGTGCTAATAAATCACCGGTATCCCTCAGTCTGCCAGGACAAAACAAGCCCGACCACTATACGGCTTGAAATCTACGGGGTGTCCGATAACTATTGTACAATACTTTAATAACGTATTTTTGGAATTAGTTATAGACGGACACCTAATATGAAAATATCACAAGAATTTCCGAATTATGAGTCGATAATATATATATATATATCACGCTTTCAGGTAACCGCGCTTACCATGCATACCAATTTTCTATTCCACGAAAATCTTTTCTATTCCGTCAAATCTTGCGTTTAATTCATTTTAATTTTTTTTTTTCAAGAAAAATAATGTAAAATTAAATTATCAATAAATATGAATAAATACGAAAAATTGAGATAGCCCTCACAAGAAAGCAAATATGATTATTAATTTACTGACGCATTGTTTATTAAATAAACTAGTTCAACTATACTCTGAACAGTCATTGAAATATTTCCTGTTCTTCTTTCACATATCTAATATGTATATTTTAAACATCACAACGCTTGCACGCATTATTTAATTTTTCACATTCAAAGATAAATCCATAGATATATATTCCAAAATTAATATTTATATTATATTAATATATATATCTTCTAGTTCATTCATTTAAAGACAATGACTTTATGAGGTTCTATATTTATCTATAATATTTTTTTCATGAATCTATTATCTTAAATCAAAATAAAGGATAATTCGTCACTCACTATAGGCAATGGCGACGTTGTAACTGCGTTGTGATCTGTAAAATACAAGCAAAATACAAGAACTGTTATAACGCGCGCAGGAAATAATTAATATTTTAAACAATAATAACTATCAATCTTGATATAGGCTCCAATGAATAAATTCAAGGATAAATGTAAAATCAGCCAATGCGAGCCAACACACACAAGTTAGACATGTGTAAAATTGTATACTTTATTCTTGAGAAAAAATTAACAAACATTTCAACCCTTTCGATTGGGCCTTTCTCAGTGTAAAAATAAAAATCTTCGAAACCTTTATTAAATCACAGATAATCTGAAATGTAAGATTTGAGTATTTTGTTAAATACAGACAGACAACATTTTATGAATACATGATTAAAAAAACGATACTCCAATTTGCTTCGCATCGCATCTTTTTTTATTAAATTTAAACATTTTTATTTTTACACTAAGGAAGTAGTCGGAACGTTTGTTAATTTTTCTCAAGAATAAAGTATACGATTTTACACACGTCTAACTGTTGATTCGTATTTGCTAATTTTACATTTATCCTTTGATTTAAACAATAATGCTGCCATTTTGCCGTTAAACTGCTAGCGCGTGTGTTGATTCGATTGCTACAATGTTGGTATATTTAAGATTCGAGACCGTTAAAGATAAATTTATACGACAAGTTGCCAGCATTATAGACAATCGCAGATTTGCGCGATTTTGCTGAGACATGCTTGGTTATCTGTGTAATTACCTCGAAGTTGCTCCGCCGACGCACGATGCCGCCCAAACCTCCTCCTCCTCTCAGACCTTCCTCGTTGCACTCACACAACACTCGCGAGAACACGATTAATTACAATCGCGAAACACAGTTACCGAAATCAATGATCGCACGTCACTTCAAATCACTTTGAACGACGCTCCCAATGCTTATCGTGCGAACAGTGCAAAACGCGGATGCTTTATGCCCATAGACGCAGTTATCTAGATTGAACATTCGAGGAGTGGGGATAGAAATATAAAAAACGAACTCATATAGAAAACGAACGTACTTATTTGGCCCATTTGCGACCTCTCTTGTTCGCGCCGCGAAATGAGAGCACTATTTTTTCTACGTGAACGTTCAATCCTCAAATTTCAAAAAATGCTTTAGAGATGTGTAGGAGAAAACACTATTGGCACTGTTTGTACCATTCTATCCTTGTTTTTCATGTCTAATAACAATGATGAAGATTTAATGACATAAATAGCGTTAATAACGTCTGAATGCACCTTAGATATGAGTTTCGATCGTTTAATGCTCACAACGGTCGCGAATATTATTTATCCTTATAGGTAATTTATTATCTATTTATAAGTTAATGAAATGCATTGTAATGAGACCAATAGAAAATAAAACGGAAAGGATGTAGATGGAAATGTGTAGTTAAAGAATATAAGGAAAGATAGAGAGAAATGCGAATAGAGAAATGTTATGTAGAGATAGAAGTAAATAAGAAAAGGAATATAAGGAATATATATAAAAAAAAAATATGGACAATAATAGACTGTGATAGGGCTATGATATAGAGATTATGTATAGATAAAAGAGAATGTATAATAATAGTTTAGGTTTGTAATTGTAAAATGTGGGAGAGAAATGTAAGTATGAATGAATTAAGTATTTCTATAAACCAAGTCTCCTTCTAGGCTGTATATATTGAAATGTAAATAAATTCTATTCTATTATTTATCCTTATTTAACACTCGATTAACAATAAGAACACGAAATAATTCCATAAAGCAAGCGTCGAGTGGAACGCTATGTCTATAATTATGCCGCGTCGCGACGCGAATCAAACATGGCGCGGGGAGGAAGAGGACAGTCTCGCCAAACTAAATTCCGCGCAAGTGGCGAGTCGCGTAAGTCACGTTTCACGAAACGAAGGGGAGGAGCGATGAGGTACGGTCGTCCTTTTGTCGAATTCCAGCCTTGCAGATCTCAATCAAACGAATGTCGTGGAGAACGCGTGACTTGACGAATAGCCGACCCTGACCGACACGTAGAACTTACGTTACGCAAATACCAAACTACAAACATAAGGCGGGGGAGCATAGTCTTGCATAAAGCAGAACGCGTAATACATAAGAAAATTAACCAATCAAAGATCGGTATTCATAGTCAGTTCTTATTTCAAGACCGTCTTAATAAGTAACGTCTTAAGACGCTAATGCGACCCTCCGATTGGTTCGTGACACCTCAAGACAGAACTTAAGACGATCATGAATATAAGAACTGACTATGAATACCGACCATAATCCTTTGTTTTCTTATTCATAAGAGACCCTTGTTGATTTTCTTACGCTTTATTATACGTTATATTATGCACGATTCTGTGCTGCCTTAGTCGCGGATTGTATTTACTAGATTAAACGCGTCACTACTTGAGACAGACTGCTGTGTATCCCCGACATTCTCAAAGAGCAGCAACTTCACGTCAGTGACACAACACGAGTCAAGCTGGCAACTGCAATTCAAACGTACGGTCGATTTGAAAACGGACGATCAAAGCGCGATATAGTCGTACGACGGTTTCAAACAAAATACATTTATTATTAACGATATTTATTACTGATGATAGATATATTTGCTCGTGAATTGCGCATTATTTCGCATTGATTCGATCGTACGAATCAGCCAATCGCGGATCGATTTTTGAGGCCAATATTCACGACGAAACTTGAAATAAGACTGTGAATAATGTGATAATTCTATAATTTCCGCGTATAAGATGTGATGGCGCACTTTGAGACACTCGTCGCAACTGCGTCTTGAGAGATATTGACGATATACAAACAGTGGGTCGCGCCGCGCAAACAACATGACGTCACGACCTTGGATACGTTTAGCGGGCGCCATGAGTAACCGTCGCGCCGCGAGCGGCGTATATACACGAATAATGGTACGTGCGTAAGATGCTCTGCCAGAAGTGTTAGTCCAAGATACTCGACGTGTGCCGGAGCATTGCGAGACACTCGATGTTACAACGTATGAGTATGTAAAGCGTATGTACACTCCATCCTTCGCATCTCGCAATTAATCTTATAGCTATATTATTACTGCGCATCTTATATCTCTTCTCGCGCGCTCGTTATGCTAGTCCTGCTCGATCGACGATGTGTTCGTTTCATACGTTTGATAAGCTCGTTGCTTATTTATAAAAGTATCTGTTTTTCCTACATTTCTCAAAGAAAAGCTTGCTTCGATTTAAAAAAAATTTTCTTTACTATACGTTAAAGAAAAAATTCCTTTGATTTATGAAAAAATTTCTTTGATTTAAATATTTTTTTTAATCAAATAAAATTTATTTGATTTAGAGAAATCATGATTTGAACGTTATTTCTTGGATTTAACATAATTAAACATAATTTCTTTAAATAAAATAAATTTTATTTGATTTAAAAAAATAATGTTTAAATTAAAGAAATTTTTTCACAAATCAAGGAAATTTTTTCTTTAACCATATGGCAAAGAAAATTTCTTTAAATCGAAGCAACTTTTTCTCTGGATGTTTTTTAAACAACTCCTTGGAAAAAATTTGTTCGAATGTGTCCGAAATTGTCCAAAATATAGTCAAAATGTATTCGAATTCTCCTCCTAAATTTCTCCGAATGTATCTGAAATGGTCGAAATGTTCAAATTCGGACGAATTACAGAACTTAAAATGAAATATTCTCCGTCAAATTTCAGATAATAATAATTTCAGGTAATATTGTCTGAATTTGTTAGAATTTGTCATTTTTTTATATTTTTTGGACTCTTACAAATTTTTTCCACCAGGGATTATAAAAAAAGAGAAAGTTATTTCTATTGTATTATGATTGCGAGATTGTTATGTCGAAATATCTTAATTATTCGTACATGTCTAATAAGTGCAATTACAACTTTGTATAATATGAAAAATATAGATGCAAAATAATTACATCAAATTTATTGTTGACTACACATATTTATTTTATTTTTTTGTGTAAGTTGAGGCACTCGTTTTGTTTCAGAACAACCTGCACTCCGAAATGCAGTGAACTTAGATCAACTGATCGATGATACTTGCGAAGGAAGCAACGAGAGCCCAACTTATCCCTTAAGCGATCACCGATTACTTGAAGGTACCGTATTTTATGCGATTTTTCTATCTTCCTGCTTTTCCGAAAAGAAAAATGTAAGTTACAAGAAAAGCATTGGATTTTACCTTACATTTTAAATTCAGCATCGAATGTTATCTAATTATTATTTGTTTATTAATTTTATTTTTATTCCACGCAGTAAAAAACATTTCGTATTTTAAATCGATCGTTGTTAAAATTTTTTGGTTGAAAGCTTAATATATCAGTGTTAATTTAACATAATGTGATTCTTATTTAAACATTTTGTGCTAAATTAATGTTCAACATTTCTTCAGTTAAAATAATACACTTTATTCATAAGTGAACAATTAATATAAAAATAATGTATTTTGAAATGAAAATTTTTAAATATTAATTTTATTGAAATGTAATCAATTTAACATATTATAAGAAATGTGTAATTTTACCGAAGAAATGTACCTTCACAATTTATGCCAATTTTTTATGTAATAATTGTATTATATTATTTCTTAAGATCAAGTCATCTTATGTTAAATTAACACAAAAATTTGAATAGACCGTTTGAGATACGTTAAATTTAATACAAATTTTCCAACTGTGTAATTTAATTCGCTCGCTTTATAATTCATTGTATTTTATTTCAATATCTTGATTGAATTTATAATGCACATGAGATATAAAAATAACAGTCTTTTATAAAATTCCAACGAGATAGATTAAAATTAATCGTGATGTAATTCTAAATAATATGAGTTAGTTGTATCGCGACAGCGACAATTTACAGCGCGACATACAGACGACATCGCGCACCGAAATCTCCAGCATAATCCGCGACGATCTCCGAACGAGCTTTTAAGCATGTCGCACGGATTTCTCGGCGTCCTTTCTAGCGTCATAAAATTTCTTAGCAACTCCCCCGCGCGAACGTCGCTATTCGTCCTACCCGGGAAGAATAATCTTGCAAGCTGAAAAGGAGACGTGGAATGATGACTCAGTCGGTAGCTTTGCAAGAAGACCCCGAAGGCGACATTTTAACAGTATCCCCATCGCCGGATGTTTCATATCCTTCCTTTGTCTCCCTCTGGGTATGCGTACGTCAGTTTGTCTAGATCCGTATGTGCACTGTGAAGTGAGAACGAAAACCGGTGCGACTCAAAGATATAAAAATGATAGAATGTGACAGTCGTCACAGTTGAATAGTGTTTATTTTAATACGCACTTCCGCGAATTTCGAAGTAATTTGCAAAGTAAAATCGAAATTGAAAGCAATGTTTAGAGGAGAGAATTTCCTAGGGATTAATATTATCGTAAGGATAATTCTAAGGGAATTAATATACTCTCCCGGTAGCTTTAATAGCTTTTGGGACACGGTTGTTCTTTGTGGTCCAAGTTGCGTCCAACTCGCACAAATGTGCAAACGAACGTAGTAAACGCAAGGTAGAATGCATATGTGAGTACATCTATGAACGTCTATAGCCGCAGGCCAGCCACGCAAACATACGCTGAACATTCGCAAAAACATCGCCACACGCGAGAAACCCCGTGAATGGTTTGCGGACGCTCACCATGAAGCACCATGAGTGAGAAGCTCTTGTTTAAATCCTTCCTAAAGCCAGGAAGTCGCTTCATGAGTTTCTCACATGATATTCTAGATAACATTTCGAAGTAAATAAATTCTCATATGTTCTCAGAAAAGCACGTTCGCAATCCATGAGAAATTTTATTTCTTTTACTACATCTGTGTGTGTGTGTGTGTGTGTGTGTGTGTGTGTGTGTGTGTGTGTGTGTGTGTGTGTGTGTGTGTGTGTGTGTGTGTGTGTGTGTGTGTGTGTGTGTGTGTGTGTGTGTGTTAGTGTAGTTGTA
>NW_012130068.1:2068730-2069997 GCF_000143395.1 Atta cephalotes | reverse complement strand
GTGTGTGTGTGTGTGTGTGTGTGTGTGTGTGTGTGTGTGTGTGTGTGTGTGTGTGTGTGTGTGTGTGTGTGTGTGTGTGTGTGTGTGTGTGTGTGTGTGTGTGTGTGTGTGTTACTTCATCGTTTTACTCTTTTTTCCATGAAAAAATAAGATAAATTATTTTTCTGGATATAAATTTCGTTCAATGTTATATTGTGATATTAATAAATATTTTAATAATCTTAAAATATTACTTAAGATGATCTTAAAATAAGAACAAACTATGCGAGGAGAGAAGAGTTTAGCTAAAGTGTCTAAAAATCAATAACATAGATCAAGCATGCTTTTCAGTAGTGGGGGATGAAACTAGAACTTAACAGTTTAAGTAGCCGTTGAATATTCGTGCTATTTCATTTTATTTCACACCTGCAACTGTCAAGAGCGACAAAGAACATTCCTCTCTTTTAAGAAAGAAAGAGACACATGAACTCTGTTAAACTACCGTCTTCCGGTTTCAAGCTATGGACAGAATACTTGGTCTATATGCGTATATGTCATTATTAAAAATTTAGTTAAATATAAATTAGATAACTTTATTGAATCTTCAAAATAGTTACATAGGATGTTCAAGCTGGATACTAGAATGTGTCAAAATTCTTTACAGCATACTTACTTATTATGTACGTTACTTATTAAATTTTAGCATCCTATACATAACAACTTTAACAACTCAACAAAATTATTTTCAGATTTGTATCTAACTAAATTTTTAGATGCTTCTGCAAAATCGTTCTTTTCATGTAAATATTAGCCTTTTAAATAAAACCTAATAATGATATTTAATTATGATATTAAAATATGAATAGAATTGCTTGAATCAAGGAGAACGGATAAAATTGAAATTCACAAAAGCAGATTATTCAAAAAGCGTCAGAAGAAAACTTTAATCTACAATTGAACAAAAACTTAATGGCGGACCATCGGATTCTGTGGAATGCGGCATAGCAGCTACTTGGCAATCCGCTCAAATACGCTGCATCCGCGCGTCCAGAAGCCGATCGGACTGCCTATCTTCTGTTCCATCTCACAATCCGGCTCCGCTCGGTACACCTCCCACGGTATCCTCCTCCCACGATGGTCGTGGGAAACCACATTCTGGCGTGACTCCAAATTGCGTGCAAAACCATCAGTGGTAAATGCGAGTCGAGCGTCGAGGAGTGGATGGTCGAAGAGAGAGAGAGAGAGAGAGAGAGAGAGAGAGAGAGAGAGAGAGAAGAAGAAGAGAGAG
>NW_012130068.1:2057979-2068190 GCF_000143395.1 Atta cephalotes | reverse complement strand
AGAGAGAGAGAGAGGAAGAAAGGAAAGAGAGAAACAGGAAAGTGTTGCTGTCGATCGCGATCGATTGATCGTGGCTGCCGTACGTTGAAAGGCAATTAATCATTAATGACCTGCCGTAAAAGAACGGCATCAGCTTTTAGCAGGAGAACTTTTGAAGTGCGGGACGGTGTACGATGAAGTACACCGTAGTTCAGCGATACAGCTGATAATGAAATTCGCAGTTGTTGTTCGTATCAGAAAAGTGCATTTCTTAAAACCGTTACCTTGTATACTCATATTGCTTTATTTAAAAATCAAATCTTACTTGTATATTCTTATACATTACATAAATCGATTTTATTCGTAAACGCTCAAATTAATAAAGTAACAGATGTAAGAGGAGAAAAATTATATATAGTTTTTCGATTTAATTTCAATTTTCTAGTAACTCGAAATGAAACGAATAGAACGTTGACATAGTCGTACTTTATAAGTTCCACTTGTTGCCGTAAGTTACACGCGAACGTGAAGCTCGAAGTGACGGCCCAATCGTGTCTTTTTCGCGATAATTGACTGTGTGCAAGTACTTCACTGACAGTCCAATTACAGCAAGAAGATACTTACAATCAAGCCAATAATTGTCGTCGACTGCCGCGGATAGCACCGAGCTGCAATATTCGACGATGGCAGCCGATACATCGACGGTGGCAGACGTAATTAGCTCGACACCCAGCACTGCTTCTAGATTTCAATTTTGTCGACGAGCACAGCGGATTACAGATACACGACGGTCTTCTCGCGACATCAGAGAATAATGGTTCGCCGTACCTAATCGTACTTTTACGGGATCCTCTTGATTATAGGATGCTCGTTAATTCGTGTTACGAGCTAATACTCGTCTCGCATTACGTATTTTACAAAATGTAGCATCACCATTTGATAGTTAAAAGATCATAATTATATAAAAAATTGTCTTAGTGAAATGAATTAGTTTTCACATATATGTAACTTAATATAATGTGGTGAACAAAAAAGATGTCATATACATCAAATTTAATAATGAACAATTTTCGAACTATGTATCAAAGGTGCTCTGTGAGCACAAATTTTATACCTTTGATATATTATAACTCAAAAATTATCCATTATTGAGTCTTGTGTTCGTAACATCTTTCGTTTATCATATTATAAGCTACATCCCTAACAGCAATTGACAATACATTGGCAGTTGACATTGCATTAGGTATATATCGGACTAATTGCATTAGGAACATATTAGGTCAATATTATGCTAATAAATAGTGCTACTGAGGATGTGAAAACTAACTCATGTTACCGGGACTTTTTTCATATGATTAGTGTAGGGTTTTCTATATGAAGTGATGTTAGGATAAAAATATGTTACTATTTAAATTTACTATTAATTTTTAATTTTTTATCTATATTATTATAAAAATTGTCATTTTAAATAAAAATGTCAAACGGTTCCATTTTCTTTATATTACATCCGCAAAAAAATTGAACTATTCTTATTAAAATGAACTTTTAATATTTATTTTTTTAAGCGTGTTGTATTATTAATTCCTGACTTATTAGTGCCTTTTAATCGACATATATTAAATGAGGCTCACTAAGTCAGTGTTAATAATCGTATTAATAACTTACAGATTTTGATATTAATTTCAAAGAATTAAATTCTTGACGGTGTATTTATAATATATATAGTTTATAACACGTATTAGAAATATTCAGTTCATATAAAATAATTCATGTTTCTGCTTTCTCTTTTAATCAAGATCTCAAGAATCACTTTAAATGGCTCATCATATACATTTCGATATTAATATCACTGATCCACTCGAGTCGACGAAGGACAGAATTGACTCTGTTTTAGTCAGATGGGAAATTGAGTTCTGGATATGAAATAATTAATGCTAGGTCGCAGGCGACGCGGACTTGCGCGTCACCGTATTACGTCCTCGACCTGTTCGCTTTCGTCCGCAATCCCAAAGCGCGTCCCCGCCATCCCGTCCACCTAATCCCTCCAAGTCCCTCGCGTCGCACCCTACGACCCTTCGTTCACCTGTATCACCCTCTGCGTCTGCCCTGACCGCTGCTGCCGACGTCGTTTCCGGTCATAACTCAAAATCCCTCAGGTGTGCTAACCGCGTATGCCAGCGGTCACGTTGGAATGTTAGGCCGCGAGTTTCCACCATTATTAAGCCTCATCCACGTTCACAGTCGCCGCACGTACGCCGCGACATACACACATGACCTCTTCTCTCCCTCCTATGAAGCAGGTGGGCACTATTCGCATGGTGAACCATCGGCAGAAACGCGTGGACTCAACCCACGTCGACTCAATCCACGAAATTTCGCCACAGCGACAAATTCGCAACCGTGATAAATTTGGAGCCATAATAAATGGAGCGGCCGGGAATAAGCCGTTGGTAAAACGTTCTACCCTTGACACTTAAAGTATTACCCAACAATTACCCAACTAGGAACTAGTCGGAAGAGATTCTCCGTGATGGATTTTATACATAAGGGAGGGATGATGTATGCAAGCTTTCCGATTAATAAAATCTTGGAAAGAAAAAGGAGTTATAATGTACGGTGATTTATCCTCGAACGGTGAAGTGATGCATATATTTTGATATAAATAAATAGCGATCTCACGCGATACAGAAAAGAACCAGTAAACTTTTCCGATACTTGGTTGAAAGTCGATCGCTTACCCGGTGACGAAAATTATTAATTCAAACATCGTCAGTAAACGCGTATATTTTATCCATATCGACCGTGAATATAAAGTTTCACGGCGCGTTCCAAGGAGCGAGACTCTGAACTTCTTCAGCCAAATGTGCCAAATTGAAGCCGAATTATAACTTTCCTGTGATGTGTCAAACCGAACTCGAGTCGATCCTGGATGTAAAGTTCGGAGTCGACTTTTATGAGCATAGTTCCCCTCGCTTTCATAAGATCGTCCTACTTTCTCAGTTTAGCTCCTACCCTTACGGTGACCACCGATTGATAGTTGACAATCAAGAAAGCTCAACTATTTTTCATAATCACAATCAAACACATCTTTTTATAAATGACTTTGTAATTGAGTTTACTGTTAACTCAATTCTTGCAAACACGTACTAGAGAATATAACAATACATGGAATGCATTCACAATCTTATTATTCTTGTCTTTTTTTATATAAACATTTTTACTTATATAAACATTTATTAATAAATTTAAAAAATATTTAATAAATGAAATAAATTTAATTACTTATTAAATATAATATATTTATTATATATTACATAAAAAATTTAATAAATATAATTACTTATTGTTTTTAAATCTTACGTAATTATTCATTACATTTTATTTATATTAAATTTTACTTATTAAATTGTTGTTTAATTATTCATATATCTGTTAAAATTTTTAAGAATAATTTTTATTCAATAATATTTGTGTAAATTAAATTTCTAAAACAGTCTCCTTTTATTGTGATATCCTTTCGAAAATCAAACTGCCAAAATATTTGCTACCGCATTGTAAGGGATCATAATCGCGACTGTAATTGCGTTTAATTTCTCGGCAAGCTTTCCGCTATTTCGTATCAAAACAGCCAGAACTCGTCCATTCTCCAAGGCCGCTATGAATTATCTCGTTTAACCATCCCACTGTCGTGTTTTCAGACGTAACCGCGTCGTTTCATTACGCGTAATAGAGAAATCTTGCGAACTACCGCGCGAGTTTACCAGGCCCATGCAAAAAGCGACGAAAGGGATTCGCTCTCCGTAACAGCCGACCAACGTGCGACATATACAGACACGCCGAAAGCTCGGTATCGCTTTTTGCCTCGCTAGCCAATTTGTCGGGGCCGATTCCGACAAGTCGCGGCAAGAAAACGTTTGACAAACGTCCGGATATTCTCGCGGTAGGACCGTCGGGTTTCACCAGAGGTTTCCTGAATCTAGCTGAGTCTGATCCTTGTGAAAGAGACGAATGGACCTTGGAGAAAGTTCGACATCGTCGTCGTTAACGATGGCCGCATTAATTTTGATTAGCCGTTCTTATCAATTAACAAGCAGCCCTACGACGCGTAACATTATTAGTAGTACATTATTTGTTCTGTTTATCTCGCATAATATGTTTACCGTTTATACCTACATGTACCCCATATATACAGAGTATAAGAACGATAGAAGAAGAAAATTCAAGTAAAATATCTCTGCAGTTTTGATAAAACTATAATACATGGCTTATCTTTAAGCTTTGCGAATTTTTCTAATTTTTTGCTAAATTCAAAATTAAAAACTGATGATTAAATAAAAAAGGAAACACTTTTCTGAAAAGCAAATATTCAAATATTCATATGGAGTGAAGATTTTAAAAAAAAAGCATTTCAGTTATATGTACTCAATATAACCTAAATATATGATTCCCTTTTTTTTACAAAAAAGTTACAGAAATGAAAATTAAATGATCCACAATGTATTACTTTTATAAGATTATGAATTTATTAATATATTGACATGTTTATTGATATTTAGATTCATACATTATACTATACAAAAAAAACTATTTTCTGAACAATTGCCTTATCTACTTATTTTCAATGAATTAAAATCCATAATCTGGAATAACAAAAGTATCAAAGAAAAAGTTATAATTGATGTATTTACACTCGTACGACTCACAATCAGTTAGTCATATTGATTCTACAAAGAGTTTACTCTCTTTAATTATAAATAAAACATTATAATGAAAATATAGATGAAATATAATGTTATAAAGAATAAAGAGCTACAATAAAATACTAAGCGCGAAAATTAATAACCATCTCTTGGTTATAAAAAGCAATTACCTACGAAATATTATATCATTACCACCGCATTCTGCATTTTGTTTTATTGATAATAACAGAATAAATAACCTAAGCATTAAACTAATGCAATTAAATCAGACAGACGCTTATATGACTTTATAGTTATCTGTTAAATTGATCGTATAATTACCTACAAACAGCGAGTAGGCACATTAGGTGGGACTGATCATATAGAGTCTGACTTTAGATTGAGATGAGCGCGTTTCATGCATCTCTCGTTAACAATTATATGAAATATCATCGCAATATACACATCTTTAACTCGGGAATAGTTACCTGAGATGATTTTTACTAACAGCAAAAAAAATTAAATCACAGTAGTTTTGTTTACTGATCGAGGATTCATATTTATTTTTCATACCTTTTTAAAAAATATTAAATAAATCTACATACGTAATGATTTCAAATACCAATAAATTGCAGAACAGTCAGTAATATATATGTCTAATTAATAATAGACATTTCAATAGACTTAATTGGGGCGTAAAAACATTCCAGTTGATATTTATGCAAAATAAAAACTAGATAACTATTTCCAGGTTAAGGAAAAATAAATCCAGATTTTTATACGCATTATCTTTTAAATATCGCCATTGGGAAACGCATTTATCATCGATGAGATTAGTATTCTGTAATGTTTAATTGCTTCATAACGACTTAAAAAAGAATAATTATAATTTTTTCCAAATGTAATTACACTAATTTGTCTGTATAAACTCATATTCCAATTTCGCGCATTTGCTAAAGTACTAAAAATAAAAGTGTTTTTCTTTTTTGGCATCGATTACAGCTTCACCCGACGGCTACGCATTAAAGTCAGCGAGAAGAAAAAAGAAAGGCGTAAGATAATTTTGAGCGACGGCGTTAACGAGATTTTAATATGCAGGTAGCGCTGCTACGGAGGAAAGTCAGAAAATATCGTTGCCCTTTTCAGAAAGTCTATCTGGAAGCGTCGTTCACGCAAAAGGGTTGGAAAGCCGTAAAGGAAGAGAAGAAGGAGGAAAAAGTCTGATGGGGAAGAAATCGCGCCCTTCACATCGGGTCGTTGAAAAGTTTGCGTTTCATCCCTTTCATGAGACCTCGACGAGCTTTCATTCGTCTCCCTACGAATCAATTCGTATCACCTTTGACCTCAGCTTGCTTCATCGTCATCGCCGTCTACCCTCGTTTTCGCTCCGTTCGCGACTCTGTAAATTCCTGCCTAAAGTCGCCTGTTGCAAAGTAGTCTATGCTAGTGCATTCGTGAGTTTGATATTATACTTATCGACATTCATTTGCTTATTAATCCTAGAACTCTATATTGAGTGATACAGTATTGATATTCTCTAATTGATACTCTCTAAAACTTGTAGAATGAATCTCATTTTGAAGAGTGAAATCTCACTCTTAAAGATTGAAAATTTGAGCCACTGTATTTCAACATCAATTTTTAGCTCAATTTTTCATTCTTTAGAGT
Organism: Atta cephalotes; assembly: GCF_000143395.1. NCBI lineage: Eukaryota > Metazoa > Arthropoda > Insecta > Hymenoptera > Formicidae > Atta > Atta cephalotes. Next base: position 2,061,864 of record NW_012130068.1, on the reverse strand, counting down.
GAAATTTTACTCCAAAGAATTTAGAGAATACGTTTTTACGTACGAAGAAATAAACTTAACTAATTAACATAAAATTTTCATACACTTCATTCTTTTAACCCTTCGTCTGTAATTATATTTTGTTCCCTAAATTTCTTCCATCTACAATCTGAACTTTTTCTTGTCCATCCCAAATTTTTTTATTACTCTAGACTTTTGAAAAATGTGGAAAAATTAATATCTTTTTAAGATACTTGTGAGCATTAAGAATTATTAAATTGCTTGTTAATTTAATATTTCTTTATCATTCTGATTCTGTTCATGATTGTGTTTTTAGATTGAAAAAGATTTTAGCACACGGTTTGCAAAATTATATATATATAAATGTAAAAAATACTTATAAAAATACAGCAAATATAAATATAAGCAAATATAAATATAAATATAAGCAAATATAAAATAAGCAATAATATTCGCTTCTAGCAAAAACAGGGTTATTTTTTTTTAATGATTTATAATAAGCAAATTGAAATTATGTTATTTTAATAACCTTGATTCAAATATCAAGCTCATTATTAGGATTTAGAATATATTTTGAATAAATTTGATACTTGTGATGAATTTATATAAATTTGCGGATATATAAATTTTTTAAATATTGCAAATAAATAATTATTACTAGCGTATAATATGTGTTCTTTTGTGTGTAATTTATACTTATTGCCTAATTAAGAGAAATAGTAATTATACATTATTCATATTCGATATATATATTTATTTACTTTCAATTATTGCTTATTTAAGAAGAATAATAATTAATAATGTTATTCCATTATTTATTTATTTTACAAAAAAATAAGTTGAATCTTATATTACATATTGCTTAAAATAATGTATATTTCTCGTTATTGCTATGCTATAATTTTATCATAAATATTATTTCATTGGTCTATGACCAAAGATTTTGTGCCTTTTATGACATAAATTTTGATGACATTATTGACTCACAACAGACATTATATTAATGACACTTTACTATTTAGGTTAGCGCTCAATGATCTCACTTGCACGTAAAATTTACACACGATAGTATTCTAGAGTTAATAACTACATTGTCTGATATCGCTCTTGATACTAAAGAGGTTCGCATCTCAAGATATTTCATCCATCGTTGCGATGTTTATATAAAGAAAACACTTCAGATTTGCAGTGCTGCCGAATAAATTTCGCATAGCGCTCTTTTTTTTCCGAAATATGTTTTGCTACCTCGAATTCCGCAAAAAATAATATTTACGTTGCGACCACAAAATAACACAGACCGTCTGGTGTTACAATTCCGATACGGGGCGATCTACTCGCAATTCTCTAACAATTTCAACCGATGAATTCTGTGTACCATACTCGAAGTTTTCGGATTAATATCAACGTATACATTTTAAAAAAATATTGAAATGTCAAAATTTTTTATGTTGAAATGTCCAAAGAAAATATTAATGACAAAATTTCGACAAAATTGTCTTATATAGTGTAGGAAGAATTCTTTTTTTTTTGTAAATATCATCATCGACTTAGCGTAAACCTCATCTTAACAATTTCGGACATTTTGACAAGCACCAGAAAGTAAAGAAAATTTCATTCCGAATCCGACCACGTACAACAAAATAGTTCTACGATTGGGCGGACTTACGAAATAGCTTGGGAACGATGAGTTCCATATATATATATATATATATATACCTGACTGGCACGTGTATTCCGTACGCGTATGTTACTTCCCTTTTTTTCACATGCGGTGTTCGCGCGCGAAAATGGAAGCTAATCCATTCGTTTCTTCACTGCATAGCATGTCATTTATCGTAAAATTTTTCAAACCAAATATTACGTTTTTGAATGTAACATTCATCCTATATGTATGATTCGAGTCTCTGATTATTTCCAAATAGAAAACTCACTCTCTCTCGCGTACATTATATTACATTTATCACATCCATTAACTGAAAATGAGAAATTTCCTTGCATTAACGAAATACGATGTTTAGGCAAGCGATGAATATATCCAACAGAATTTTTTTCATCAGTGTCCAAATATAATTCATTTATATAATGAGTAACATTACAATTCCACCAATTTTAATGGTTCCATATATTAGTTTGTTTAATTACGTCCAATTTCCATACAGAATTAACGTACGTCGCATCTCCATGTAACTTCATCGTCATCAATTCAATCGAGTTTCAATTCATTAATTATCAAATTGATCGTTTTCCCAATTAATTAACTAACTGTGTCTGTCATTGGTATGAAGTACTATTTTTTTTATTTATTTAATGCTTTGCAAATATTTAGAATTTAATTACTTTACTAGTACCTTGTGTCATAATATATTAAATATGTAACACGAACTGTTTCTAATTTTAAAAAGTAGCAATTAATTAAATTTTAGGAACATTACATATTAAAAACATTATCTTAAACATTAATTCTAAATTCTAAAACATTCTATAATATTTAAAATACATATATTATATAGACAAAAAGATAATATATTAAAAAATAATTATATGGATTAATAAATGAATGGAAATATTGATGACATGAAGTGAAATATTGATATTTGCAAATGATTTAATCAAAATTATTAATAACATTTGAACTATAAGCTGCTAAAAATAAAAAAACTTTTTGCGAATTAAGCTTCAAATAGATAATGAAATATTACTTATTATATGAGGTATGCGTTTTACCTTAATAAAATTAGAATTTTGTTCAATTTGTACTATTAAATATCCAAAGAGTAATGGTAACTCAATTCTTCGAATTAAATAACATTTTTAATTTCCATGTATCAAAATATATAATTACCTAAATTCACTTCTGTTTTTTTTTAATTTAAAAGTATTAATTTTAAAGATTAATTTTAAAGTAAACAATATCCGTACATTACTTAATAAATCATGAACTAAATTTGAGTCAAATTTAATACATTTTCTTAAGTTAATTTATTTAATTTCATTTGCTTTAATTAAATTAAATATAATATATGAAATGAGAACAGTGTGGCGACCTATAAAAATAATAAACAATAATTTGAATTAAGTCTAATTTGATTATGAATCAAATTTGAAAATTATTTAACAGTCAGTGCTTCAATATGTCAGCTCGGAGATAAAATAAAATCTATGAAGAAAAACAATTTTAGTTTTTTTTTAACCGACTTATTTTCTAAGTCACTTCATATCCGTCGTCCACGTGTGCACCATCGTCTCCAAGTCTCTTTTCTTCAAGTGGCTTCAAAGTGTCAGGGCCGCGCATCTGTGTAGATACGCGATAGTTTATGAGTCCGAGCTGCCGCATATCGATCCTCGAGGGTTGAAGTGAAGTCCTCTTCGCCTGCTTCGGTCCGCTTGGCTTCGACTCGACGCGGCGCCTAAATGCATTCGATCGGCGCTCCTAAAATAGGAATTGCATCCCCGCGAAGGACCGTAAAAGGAAAATTTCCACCGCGAGGAGCGAAAGGGGAATATCCCGTAGCAGGGTGAGAGCAGACAATCGCGGTAAGTAGCGCACGGGTTGACACGCTCGAGAATGTCTTCGCGCCAGGATGAAACTCGCGAGCTTTCCCGGAGATGTGCACAAGAGAGGAGGAAGCTGCGGGGAAACGATCAGGGACGAAGGGGAAATGAAAGGAGGGGTCGACGAGGGGGAAGGATCGGCGAGGGAGGATGGCTGATGCGAATTGAATCATGGGGGCGTTTTAGCGTCTACGTGGCCCGCATTCGGAATTCGGCGCCCCGAACCACATCCAATACCTTCGTCTTAGCGCGCGCGCGCGCACACGCGCACACACACACACACACACACACACACCCACACACACACACACACACACACACACACAGACGAAA
>NW_012130068.1:2053876-2057570 GCF_000143395.1 Atta cephalotes | reverse complement strand
AACTTACTCGGTCGTGTGCGGGGGGCTCGAAGAGATGAGTAAAGGAACGGAAGAGGAGAGCAGCGGGGGTGTAGTAGCGACCCTTTCAGAATTTGTCCGATTGAAAATTTATCCGATGTGCACGGTGTATCAAGCAGTCGCCATTTCTATCGGCGCGCGCGTGTGCCTCTCTTCCTCCTTATGCTTTATTCTTCCTTTTCTTCTCGTCTTTGTTCGTTTATTTTTTAAGGGCGCGTCTTTTTTCGCCTCCTTCCCGCCCGCGGATACGCGTTCTTTTTCCTTAGCGTCTTCGCCCCTTTTCGTACTTTCGATATAATCCGCGGCTCGTCAATAATTCCAACGATCGAGTAGGAAGGGGATGGTGAAAGAAGTGTTTTATCCACGACGTTGTTATAAGTTATTTCGCATCGTAAAGAATTTAAGATGGACGGGGGTTTCACCCTCGAAGTTTTGGAATTTTTCAACAGAGATCTTTTACCCTTTCTTTTATAAAGATGTTTTTATCCTTTTCTTTTCAATAAAAATCTTCTTCTATTATTTCTCTACAGAAATTATAAAATTGATAAAAATAATATAATTGAAGAGATGATATAAAATCATTAATAATTTAACAATAGGATCAAGAGAGAGAGAGAGAGTCTATAGGGAAATCATCGGAAAGCCGCAATATTCTAAAGAAACATATTGCGAAAATAACACATGCGGCGTCAAATCAACTCTATGGCGGTTTACTTATTTATTCGATGCGAAAGAGAAACCCAAGACTAGGAAGGATGCGGGATTACAGTGCGGCATGCAAGCCGCAATAAAGTGTATCGTCAAAATGCATTGGGTGTTGTTCGCACACACCGATGTAACGTGGCAATAATCCCGTGGAAACACTATTGTGGTAACGCGCGGAATCGACTGGGCTGCTTCTGATGTGATTGATATGGTCGGACAACCGTGGCGTATCGTTGCGCGATTACGATCGAAACTAGCGTCGGTCGTGAACCGCTCTCGAAACCTCTTCTTGTTCGTGTCTCGAGCGAATTCACATTCCCAGATATAATACAAAATCGTAATAAAATCAAGATGAAGTTATTTTAAGAAAAATCATAATGATATTATTCGATACATTTTTAACGATGATTTTGTGACATTCTTCATATAACAATGATTTTTTTTTAATTAAAAAATTAAAAGAGCATCGAATGACATTTTTTTCTAAAATGTCTTCGACTTGATGTCATCTTGATTTTATTATGATTTTATATTCTACCTGATTATAAGTGTGTCATTTCGCGTATCATGGGCGGTACTCAACATTAATATCCAACTTTTAAAATGCGATTTTTTAATAAAAAAATTGATGAAATAAAAGAAATTATTAACATCGAGTTACGTTATGCAAAAGTAAGTTCGCAAGAATCTCGTCGCTTTCGCTGGAAGACTCGCATCACTCCGGCGTAACACAACATTGCGTTAACATCGTATTTGCAATGTCTATGGTGTAAAGCACATTACGGTGATTGCTCAATTCGGGAAAACGTGTATTTCCCCTTACAATGAAATTTCTTTTGTTCATATGCATCGAACAATTGCGTCACGATTTCAGTTTGATTTTATATAAAATGTAGTTTATTAATAAGCATTATTAAACTATATCGAAACAATTCAACTTGTAATAAAACCAAATTAACGTCTAACTGAAAAAATGAATTGAAGGAAACTCGAAAGCTTTTTATCAAATGTTACAATTGACATTTTAATTTTAAAAGGCCTGAGAATATATTAATTAAATTAAAATTCCATTGAAAGTAAATTCTGTTTTAAAAATTCAGAAAAACTCGATTATTCCACATTTGAAAAAACAATCAATCCAAAATATACTTAAATGTAGTCCAGCGAACATTTAATGCAGAGGCATCAAACATTTTTTTCTCTTACATCTTTATTTCATTGGCCACAGGGGCCTCTTGCGATTCTCCACTCGTATCCACTTTCTATGTTTTAATTACTGACTGCGCGCGCGCGTTCGTTTACAGTGAAAAAAAAAATAAAAAAAAATAAAATAAAAGGAAAACGCGAGCACGAGCGGACGAGCGCGATTGGAAAAATATCAACGGGCGAGCAACCGGCACTGATAATGAAGCAGCTGAAAATTCAATTAACGAAAACATGCCAATTGCCGAGTCTCCTTTCTTTTTTTTTAAATTTCGACCACTTTCGACTAACCGGACAAACTAATTTTTACAAAATTGATACGTTGCACATATCACAGGTTTATCAGAGTGTGAATATTTGCGATGCGCGACCGAATCGTAATATAATTAGAGGCAAAAAAAAAGTAAACATTAATTACGAAATTATGCTCCCACTCGCGGATTCCCGCCGATAATGGAGGGATGGGAGGAAATTAATTTATGCTTTCAGAATTTTGTACCTGCCCGCGTAAACGCGTTACAATGTGTACTGGGTTTGCGCGTTTTACACGTCTGTTTCTGAAAGTTGCAACGCACACGTAGCAACGTGCTCATGTGTCATTGTATTCTATTTTCAGTCGAGTTTCGTGCCTCTAAAATACGATTATTAATAATAAATAAGGGAATGCATATTATCACATGTTACTGTCAACCCATTTTATCTCGAACAACCTAATCTCGCGCAATTAATTAATACTGCATTTATGATTTATATTCGAAAATATTTATGGGTCACGCGCATTATACGGGGAAATATATGGAATATGTACACAACTGAACGTAAATCAAGCAAATATTTCCAATATTATAAGGAATTTTCTTTTCACTTTTTTTTTCGATTATGTAAAGAAATCAGTATTGAATAATCGTATCGATGAAAACAATTTTGATATACTCGTTTTGTTGCGTTTAACGATTACTATTTATTATATCGTGTCAATCAATTTTGATTATTTTTCAAATATCTTATTCTTTAAAGAATGATTATTTGATATTTTTCAAATATCAAATAATCATTCGATTCTTTAAAGAATAAGCTTAATCTTCTATTTGCAATCGTTATTTTTACTCCTTTCATTTGCAATCTGGATCTTTTTAGCTCAAGCTTTTTGTTTAGTTCAGATTTTTTTATTGTTCTAGACTTAAAAACAAATCAAAGTTTACTTTTCAACATCTCGCTATTACATTATAGAATAATTTTTAACTCTAATGTTAAAACCTTGTTAAAAAATTGAAGAATGAATATGAAAATGAAATTTAAAAGTAAAATTTTGTTAAAAAGACCCAGATTGCAGATGGAAGGTTAATTAATATTAAAATAAGGCTTTTTAAAAAATAAGACATTATCAAGATTGCATTAAATAATTTCTGTGTTGAAATATAAAGTTTATGTAAAGATGACATATTAATTAGAAACGTGTTAGACACGCTGTAACAATTGTGAAAGAAACAATGTTTTCTTCGCAAGATCGTTTCGCTTCATTCCGGCTGATGTAGCCAAATTACTACACGGCTGTTCCTACACAGAACCTGCAGAAAATTCTTGATATAATATTCAAAATCCTCGGTTCCGTATCGTGCGAATGGTTCCTCTTAATCCAATTTAATTTGACTTATTAAAACTCACCATCTGGCGACGTGCACGCACACCCCGGATTATCACTATTAATAATTTTCCGAGTTCGTTCGAACGCGATATATATATATATATATATATATATATATATATT
>NW_012130068.1:2052149-2053056 GCF_000143395.1 Atta cephalotes | reverse complement strand
GACGTATATATATATATATATATATATATATATATATATTAACCGTCGATGCGAATAAACGACAAATTAACATTGTTCTTTTATGAATTTATTTATTTCATTAGGTTATGCGAATTTACATTTCGATTTTTGCTTTACTCCACAAATCAATTTGCATTTTGCGTTTTACGAATACATAAATATGCAAGTATATATAAATATGTTTATTTCTTAATAAATTCAAGCGCTATTGCATTAAGTTGAATCCATCTTTCAAAATAACATACATTAAATATATTCATAAGTGAAATTTGACAAACGGGATCAAATGCATTTAATGGAGAGCTTTAAAGTCGCTTCTGTGGAAACGGAGGCTTTACCTTGTGGTGGTATTTAGTAAAGTTTGGAAATCTTGAGCAATCACGTGAGCAGAGTGTAAATGTTATTGGATAGTTCCGTTGCGTTTGAGAACATGTTTGAAAAGCGGAAACGGTCCCGGCAAACTGGCCCCGGTACCAGTACGGTACTATTACACATATTAGTTTGTAGATCGTTAGTGGGCTTTCCACTTACAACTGTATAAATGTTCTTCCGTGATGACACAAAACGGCTTGGCGTATTGGCAATTCCTGTGAAATTCTCGTGCTCAAAATAATACGCGTGACGTGCACGCACTATTTGCAAACAAACAAGTCATGCTTAGAGCATTGAGTCTGACAAATAATGCCGCATTAAAATTTTGTTAACAAGAAAACAACATTTCCAACAAATTTATTAAAGAATATACAAATAAAAATATATTTATAAATACTTATAAATATAGTAGACAAGATACTAAACATTTGACACAAAATATGAGACATGTAGTTTATTAATTTATTAAAATTTTATATTAAAATTTATATATTAAAATTTTGCTACAGAATAG
>NW_012130068.1:2048002-2051153 GCF_000143395.1 Atta cephalotes | reverse complement strand
CACTTTTGCATTTTATATAAATCTATGAAACATTATATACATGTGTATTTTTTAATAAATTCAAACGTTTTTATAAGCTAAATCCGTCTTTTATAACATCCTTTAACTCTGTTGCCTTTACATGTGACTACTGCTACTCTTTTAAGGCACACAAAAAAAATAAATTAGGCTTAATAGTTTTACCGTCATGAAATGTGAGTACACGTGATGCGATACGTGCATGCTGCAATTATTAAATCACGCTCATGCGTTAGGGTCGATGTAATATGTCGCATCAGAAACGAAATCTCTCAGCGAAGCTCTTTGCCCGATGGTCAATTAGTTAATGAACAACGGGTTTTATTAATTAATTCGCCCCGCGGCACTGCGCTCGAGCGAACTTAATAGCCGCTGGCTGGCTCGAAATATATTGTACCGCTGAATTTAACTACTCGATAATATTGTCCCGGTGGACCGTAGCGATATCCAAGATTCATACCCAACTGACCGAAGCCGGGGTTTCATAATTCCGAATATTTCGTTAATGCTTCCCGTGAATTTAATGCGAGTTTTATTTAACGCGCATCGAGAAATCTCGTACGGATCTCGACGCGTTCAGGAGACATATCGAAGGCTTTTGTGACATTTTATGAAATTTTAATGTCTTACTTTTCCGGCAGTTATTTTGCCGAATCCATAATCAAATAGAAACATATGTATGTCATCGCTTTTCATAGATTCTCATATTTAAGACCATTTTAAGTATTATTAAAATGTCATAAATTAGTCACATAAGAAATTAAAGAGGTTAAAATGATTTTAAAATAAAAACGGACTCTTACAAAATACTGATCAATTTATTACTGAAAGACAGTAATATTATTAACAGTGACTATACCAAAAGTTTAGAGCCAATGTAATTTTATCATATTGCTCAAGTAAAGAAAAATACAGATAAATTTTACAAATAAAAATCAAGTACTTAATATATTTTAAGTATTTAAAATGTGATATTCTTTTAAGTTTAATGTAACAAAAATTGTATTAATATAAACTGAAAAAAAATGATAATACAGTTATCATAAAATCATATATTATCCAGAAACTTTTGGTAGCCACTGTATTGAAAGCACTGAACAGTGCTTTTAATACTTAAAATAATTAATTACTATCTTTCAGTATTACATTTACCAGTATTAAAATAGCATTAGATTTCTATAAGGAAATTATACAATAAATACTGATCTTTATTTTTTTTGTCGTAAAGAAAGTTATAATAATACAAGAAAAATCGTCAAAAATGCCATGACTTACAGACTTTCTTTTGAAAGAAAATATTTCTTTCTGTAAATTGAGCAAGCTTCACAATATGTGCAAGTAACGCAATGCGTAATCGGTATTCAACAGACGCTTATCGCCCGATCCAATTCTATCTTGGAGTCATAAATTCCTTGGCGAGGCTCGTAAAGACGCGCTTGAGTAGAATCGTCATGATATATTGGGTATTCCCCACAAAAGACCGCAACGAGTTAAGATAGCCCCGCTAACATTATGCTCGCTATAATCGAGACATATAAAACTTTCGAGACTCTAAGAATATGTAAGATTCGTAAGGATGAAAAATAGAAGCATATCTCACGCGCAATATTTTTTCCCTCTGTTAAACGTTTTTTTCTTGTTATAAGTAAATTCAATTGATCGATTTCTTCGAGTGATAAAATTATAATTTCCCTGAGTGGTAAAAATAAACAATCAAATTTTGATTATACAATAGGACACACACAAGCTAAATTAATTTATTCTTAAAAATCACGTTTCCGACAGAAATATTTCTACGAATGTAATATTTTTTCGTAGTTATATTTTCGTAGTTATATTTTTTTACAATATCTATTTCTTTGATAACAAGAATGTAATTCTTCACTTCAATGTCTTTTTGTCTAATGCGATATATGATTAATGATAAAAACAGAATATCGAATATTCGAGAAAACCGAGTTTTCTGTTGTCAGCTGGAAGAGCCGAGTTCTACGATTTCATTACGGACAATAAGAAATGCTGGTTAGCCAAAATGAGGATGAAATCAAATGAAGAACAATCTTTAAAATCTTTAAAATCAACATCCATTTAACAAATTTCTATCTAGATTTTACGAGTCTGAATCGGGAATATTACTGAAGTAAGGAATATTAAATCGGAAATATGATAATCAAGAAATCGCTGAGTGGTCAAATTTAATTCACTGTATAATTGAACGAAATCAGCAAATTAGCAAAACGATGAATATTAAAAGAACACGATAATTATTATCGTCTTTCGACATATTTTCAGTGTGATGTTTCAATGTGTTGCACGAATATAAGTATATAGCGATATTATTTTTTCCTCGAATAAAAATATAATTAAGAATGCTGCGAATTAATTTATTTCATATTTCTATCGACTTAATTTGATTTACTTCGTAATTATTTTTTCTCTAAAAGTGGAAAATTATCGAATCCAATAAAGATACTACTGATCGCCAACGGCGAATATTTGTCCTAGCAGGTTGCAGCTTCATTTCCTGGTCCACTTTCTCGTTCTTTTTCACCTTTTCGCCAACATCTCATGCCTCTTTTACTTTGTCGTAGAAAAGAAACCTTATGTCTGCACGATAGTCTTTCGAGTAGACTGAAATCAGATTGGATCAGATCAGGTTCACGTCTCCCGCCTTTAAAACAAAAGGCGTCCTGGGAAAATTTCTTCTCGACTGAACGGTTCACTATCTCCTTCCTCCGTACAATTCTTCCTAACGATTTTTAGTAGTATAATACAATGTGCACGTGTGCGTCTAATCCAATAGCAAACGCGCAGCGTTTTTCTATCACTTTTAAATTCTATCACTTCGACGCTGATATTCTTGGTCAGAGAATTTTTGTCATTGAATGAATTATCAAACAAAAGAGATAATTAAATAATCTATAAGGTCCATAATTTTTATATTTGCTACTGACTTTTAATATTAATTATGATCTATTCATTTATTTCCAATTAATTTTTGACATTGTTTTATAATTTACACACACACACACACACACACACACACACACACACACACATACACACACGCACGCACGCACACACGCACGCACGCACGCACGCACGCACGCACGCACGCACGCACGCACGCACG
>NW_012130068.1:2037637-2047625 GCF_000143395.1 Atta cephalotes | reverse complement strand
CACACACACTGAAAATAGTCTATAATTTCGAAACATTTGCTTTTGTATATTTAGAATATTTATTCCATAAAGTTTTAGCATCAAAACTTTAGTTCACAGCACATTATTATTTTTAATAGAGATTATTTAATTATGAAGTTAAAAAGAAGAAATATTTGGGGAAGTAGCTTGTTCCGAGATTCTTAGTTTAATACGCAATCTCTTTTATATACCATCATTTTTAGCACGTATATAATCTCTTTTATGCCGAGCCTTCCATGCTACAGCGTTAATCAAACGACGTCGCGTAGTTTTATGTGTCCCAAGTCGATTTAATTTAACGTTACTAGCTGACTCGCTCTTGTCTGTTTCTCCTTTTCTCTATCGAAACGCAGAGGGGTCTCGCCGCGTCTCGCGCACTGAGGAAGATCGAATTTGCGAAATGGCTGTGTATGAGGGCTGAATACCTGACGAGGTAATTCGCGAGGGCACCAGCGCACGGGTGCGGGAATGACGTAATGTCCCGTGGAAAGTAGAAAGGAAAAGCTCGTAAAGGAAGCGAAATTCAAAGTAAATTTTCCAAAGTAGGCGGCAGTGCATTACGGCAGCGCCGTCAATTGACTTTGTTAGGGAGAATAGTTGTCGTCAGGCATGCACAACAGACGTCCGTTTTTTGCAACGAGCATCTAATTTACTTTGAATCTAAAAAGTGTCTGCAATGAGAGAAAAAAATGGTAATCGTAATTATCATAATTTATTTTCGATACTAACTACACATTTTTTTATAAAACTATAAAGATATAATTTATATCAATATCAATATTTGCCTTTCAATATTTGTAATTTTTATACCATCTCAAAATATTTGATTTTGCTTAATGTTGAAAAAGATCTGATACAGATCGAAATGTTTATTTATTCTTTATTGTAATCGTTATTATATAAATTTTAGATTATAATCTTTATCAATTAATTGGCTCGTAGCTTATTATTATTTCATAAAATGAAATAATAAATTATTATAATATATAATTATAATATTATTATAATGTATAATATAATTAGTATAATATAATTAGTATAATAAATTATTATACTAACACTATAGAGTAATAATTAAAAAATGGAGCTTCTAATCACAATTATTTCATCATGCGATGATTATAATCAAGTACTGAATTTTTCTCTCAGCGTAACGTCGGTGAAAAGCAGTGAGTGAGAACAGTATGTCTAATCCGCGAAATACAGTCTCGTTCATCGCTCATAATAAAATTCTTTTAAAACTCACGGAAGAACTACTTACAGATTCTAAATTTTTAATACCGTACATTTTTATGATAAAGTTAAATAAAATTTCTTTTAAACTATAAAATCTAAAGATTAACCAAGAGAATCCATCTCTTGAATATTAACTTACGAAAACTAAACTTTTTCATTTGCAATGTTAAATATCTTTCTGATTACACAACTTTCATCAAATCTTCATCAAGCTAAAATCGATTCCGCATATTACGCAGTTGCGATAAATGTGGGACAGGCTTTACATAAAGTCCACCGAATCGAGCAAAATCATATTACATTCAGACTTCAACTTTACTCGTCGCGCATTAAATCCCGCATATACGTTCGACTGAACATCGCTGCCCTTAATTGCAGGATTTAATCAACACGTGGACTTTTCTTTACCGCGAATTGTCAAACGCGTTTAAGGACAAAGGCGCGGTGATATCGAAAAGTACGAAGAGAAGTCATTGAGAAGAAAGGGGGAAGAAGAAAAAGAAGATGAGAGAAAGAGAGAAAGAGAGAGGTTTGCGAAAAGAAAAAGCATGAAGAAGAAGAGGTGGATCGCGCGGTTTTCATCTGCGAAAATTAAGGCAGAATCTGCCGGTAGTAAGAAAGTCCGTGCTAATTAAGGCTGTTTCTTCAGAGATTCCCCTTTCGCGGCCAGCCCCCTCGGCCTCGGCTTTTAAATAAATTATACCGAGTTAAAAGCCTCTTCGCACTTCCTCAGATAATCCGCGGGGCCGTTTCGCTCACCAAAGTTATACCCGCGGGAGAAATCTCGCGCCTCTGTGGAAAAGAACGAGCGTTCTTTCCCAGCTTATAGGGATACTGGCTGCGGAGCCATAATGCGCCGAGTGATCTAACGCGGGAATACTTTCTGCTGCAATTACGTTATAAAGCAAGAATGCTCATCCTCGGCCATTCTCATCGCACGGTTCTTTACAAAAATGCGATTAGCCCGCCGAGCCAAATTCAATTATCTCCCGCGTTGCGATCAGCGACGCTTGCGCTAATCTCTTTTTGCTCGATAAATCGCTATCCATAAATGGATTTATTGGAAATGATTACCCGATAATAACCGCCCGCGCGCGTTCAGGATACGTTTCTACATGGAAAGAACGATTTTGCTGAATATCTAAAAATTTAATAGATATAAGGCTGAAAATAATTTTATTAGATTACCGAAATAGTTACATAGAAAATTCAAGCGTAATTCATAATGCTGTATAAAATTTTGATTTTAACCAGCGTTGAGCATTCTAATTTTTATTTTAATCAAAATTTTTTAATCTATTTCTAATTAAATAAAAAATGAAATCCTGATGAAAAGAATTTTTTCACATAATGTAACTTGTGATGTGGTGAACAAAAATGTCATTGAAGGTTCTATAATAGATAGTATGTAGTTTTTGATCTATGATGTATCAAAAATGTAATAAAGATGTAATAAAACTTGTAATTTTCATCATAATTAGTACGACATTTACTAATTCTATGATAAATTAAGCTCCGGTAAAATAAGTTAAGTTATTAAGTTAATACATCACATATAATTATATCTCAATCAAAAATCATAATAATATCACAAGGACATCATCATGACCTTATTTGTCATTTATAAACTCAATTTTAAATATTAAATGACATTATGATATCATTATGATATTATAGGATATACTATATTATTCTGTATCCTATTTGGGATGATGAACAAATTACATTATAAATATAAGATTCAACAAATTACATTATAAATATAAGATAAATATAAGATAAATAATGGATATTTTTTGAGCTGATGTATCAAAGATGTAAAATTTGTGCAATTTTCCATATAATTAATACGAGGTTTTGATATATATATTTTTGCAACAAAAACCGTTCTTTCCGTAAAAGATAAAATTTTATACGTAATTTGATACATTATTGAGAAAACTTGTGTGAAAGAAATACATTAAATGACAATTATGAAATACCAATGTATCGCAGAAGATGAAAATCCTACAGCCTAGGAAACATTAGTTAGGAATAGTCATAAGCATCCCGGTCGGCTTTTAAGAATTTCGAATTCTTCATCTTTTGTAGATAAGATGTTGTCGAATGACAGCGAGTCATCGTTAACGCCATTGTTCTCATGGTACTTCCGGCGCGTTAAGAACGTCCCGAAGCGCTTTCAAGTTAAGTAGATGTTTCTCGGTACGTCGGGTGCATTTTTAAATAATTCGATGCAAAGCAGCCGAGAAAAGGCCACGAATTCCCTTCTGAGAGGTCCCGTGAATAACGGGGAGGAGATGCACGGGGTACGGGGAAAGAACGAATGGAATTTCCGTGGGATTCACTCTTCTTCGCGGCAGACGTGGCTGGAAAGCGCGAGCGATTCGGAGCGACTTTTACAACTTAATTTTTGCGTATTTGCGAGCTGCGACGACGGCGGGTTGCCGGCTTTTGCGGGAGAAAAGTAAATTTTCCGACACGTTTGCTCGCGCACATGGCGCCGCGTTCGTAAGCAGCAACGTGTCGCCGTCAGAATTTTATTAATTTGCTACTCGCCATTCTATGTTTCACGAAGAAAAATGAAGATAAGTTTAACCAGTTTATTAACTATTCAATAAAAGCATCTCAAATTGAAGACGAGATAAATTTCAATTTGATCAAAAAATTCACTTCCCAAAGAAAAAGATGCCCAACAATTTCGTATCAGAAATGCTTGCGTTTATCGATACGAATAAGCAATGTCATTTCTTTTCTTTTATAACTTATTGCGCTTATTTCAATCTTACGTTTTCTGAGATATTACATTACATTTTCTTCCCCCATGTTATCTAAATGTAGAAAGATTTCTATGACTATTAAATAGTGAAGATAAATGCTAACTCCAACCATAAGATATCACTCGATGGGTATACCATGGTAGTTACACTTACAAACCAACATCTCTGTCATTATAAATTTATATTTTATTGTATAGTGATAAAATGTAACATAAAAAGAACAAAAATCAAACTTTGTTTAAAAATATAATCAAGCACATAATTTTTTAAGATATTATCCAAGCAGAACAACAGGTCACGATAACGTTGTTTAGATATTTTAAAAAATTGTAACTAATGAAAAAATGACTTTTGATAATCATTTTGGAGCCATTTTGATATCATGGTGACTTTTATGTTCTGCCTGGATATATCCCGATTAAAAATATATATCTACGAACAGTTCGCATATAATATAATAATCCAAACGTCAACAAACTGCTAACTAATTTGTCTTTCGCGTCAATTCTATAATAAATCCCACAAATTGCAAATCAGATTGCTTGTACAGGTTACTATATAAGACGGTGCGATTCCGAATGGGAACTGACTATCAAGTAGCAGGGATAGATGCCAGGGCAGACGGTATTAACCACTCCACCTATTGGTATTGGCACGTACATGCGGAGAAAATATTGCCGAGTCGAGAATTCGCGAATAAATCTAAATAACCTTCGTATCGGAATACCGCAGTCTTTCGTATCTTTCTATCCCACGTATTTATTAAAAACAGCAATGCTGAGATGATTTTTCTCGTTCTAATGGATATATACCATATTTTATTTTTTATTACCGAATAAAAGAGAGGAGCTCCGAAAAAGACTTTCATTTATTCTTCAACATTAAAATATCTAAATATAAAATACTGGACAGATTTTTTTTATACATATTACGTAAATCAGTGTAGAAAACTTGAAAATAGCGATATAGCGTAATTCAAGAACGGTTATTTGTATTTCGATTTACAAATATATTTATTAAAATTGATTGGAAATAATATTAATTTTTTACTTCGCGAAATATTTTATTTAGCCTTCGATAGCGAATCAATCGTTGCGCACTCTCAAAAATATTAGGATAATTTGTATGTAGTATCCTTCATTATTTAGCAACATAAATTTTCAAGTAAAAATACGTAAGTAATAAAAATTCGGTCTATCGTATTAAATATGTGCAACTTTTTGCAGAACGGAAAACTATAAAATTGCCAAAATGCACCTTCCTCCTCATTGCAATTTAATTATTTTTTATTCACGTATTACCTTTCATTTCTGTATACGCACCGAACAGGATCGAAGCAATGCACGAATACTTCGCCAGGCAAACCGCAGCGATACAAAAAAACGAATAATTCCGGAAGTAAGAGTCCGTTTTATCTACGTCCGCGTTTCGTCAATCCAGATCCAGCATTTCTCCGGACGTGAAACTATCTCCGCGATCATCCTTCTGACTTCTATCAATGTGACCGTCGGGCGACAAATCTTTACCGGCGAGGCGATTACCGAAATTCAGAAAATCCGAACAGGGACTGCCAGCCTGCATAGGTTCGAAAAAGATTCTCTTTATCGTCGCTCTTATAATAATTATTTTCGAAAGTGTTTACTTGAAGCAAAAAGTTGTCCGCGTCATTTTCTATCGGTGGCTGCCGGTGCAATCGTCTAGGCGACATGGTCGTACACTGTTGCAAAACGTTATCGCAGAGATCCAATGTATTTTCCTACAATCAAATAGCAAACATTTCATCAAATAATTAGAATGTCTCGACTTAATCTTTATTAATGAATCGTTATTTATCTCGTTATAAATTATAATAGACAAATATATTTATGTTATAACATTTATAAATTAATGATTAAATTTTTATTACTTCATTATCTTTTACAAAATAATTAAAAAAAAATTATATGATTTTACTTACAAATTTAGGTTTGTCATCAATAACTTTGACGATGTCACCTTCCTCAGTCGTAGTAATAATTCCAGTACCGAGTCTTTTACCGAGTATTTTCACCTCTTTTTTACATCCTTCCGATGCGTCGATGATATTAGGTACACAAACATTTTGCATGGAAGTATTCTTGAGGAACTGTTCGTAAGGACTAAGGAATCTAGTATCTTGATAGTGTGGAGCCATAAACTCATGACTGTGATTTTTCGGTCCCAAAATCTTTACCTCATTTAGGCCGGGATATAGCTTCGGGGGTGGCAAACAAAATTTGTCACTGAAAGACTATAAAATTCATCGTATAAATGTATTCTTGTCTAGCGTATTCTCAATAACTATCGCGCAATGTTTAATTAACTGTACCTTCATGCACTGACTTCCGGGATCGAGCATTTTCATGTCTGATTGACCAAAAGCCATTAATCCAGTATCGCAATCGTCATCGAAGACTGACGATAATTTCATCTTCGGATCGTATTCCGAATGATGATCTTCCATGGGGGAGACACCAAGAATATTTAGATCTTCTGCGAGGCTCTGATTGCTCTTTAGGTACGGTAGTGTCTCGCTCAACAACGACAATGGCGTATGGTTCTTCATGAATAGAGATGATAACGAGGATTGCGAATTGGTAGATAGATTTGATGAATGACCCAAAATGCTCGTTAGATCTTGTTGACTCGATGTCACAGTCATTACTGAAATCGATAATAACAAAAGTTATAAGACTATTTCTAAACGAATCTATTTTCTAACATCATGTTGTTCTGCGTAGTTTCTTTCTTGTATTTTCATCCGGATTTTTTAATTAAATCTCCGCAGACAATCCCGAATTTCACAACTTATTGTTAATCAGACTATCTGGATCAGTGAGGGACAGTTATATTTTTTAAAAGGTTTTTGAGCTCTAAAAAATCTAAAAAAATTCTGATATATTTTTTCAACATAATTAATAATTATTAACTACTTAATTCTCCATCGCCTATGTGGAATTTTGTATCTTCCGTCAGCAATCTTCTTCGAACTTCAATGCAAATTTTTTTATATTGTTATATCGTATATGTTTTATATCGTATATGTTTTTATTTTATTGCATAAAAATCTGAAAAAATTCTTGCGTACTTATGAAAACTTTAATTTTTACTATCATAGAGAAATTTTACTTATTTTATTTATTTTTTACGAATCTAAATTCATCAAAACATCGTTGTCTTGTAAGTCTACTTGGCCAGTGGAGAATTAAATTATAAAAATACTGTTTAAACTGACTTGTAATTGAGAAAATGTGCAACAATCTCGAACATCTAAAGGATTTCTGTAAATCATGATATTACGACATCGATTCACCTACCATCGTCGTGCCCGGCAAGAGCGCCATCGCCATCGATAGGCAGCGATTTGGGACCCAGCAGGAGATCGTCGATTTTGGTCTGGGAAAGAAATGACATGCCATCCGCGAAACGATCGTCGAGGCTTTTACTATCGAGAATTCTAATATCTTTATCCTCAAGAACTTCGATGTCGTCCATTGACATACCACTGGACTTTTGGCCGGATTCCAGCACCATGATCTGATTATCGTTGTCGCCGATGATGACATCACTATTATTGCGTATATTCACGAGATTGATGGCATCCGCCTGTTCGCCGTCAAGAATCGTTACGTCGTGGGAATTCTGCGCCATTAAGTCGCGAGCCTCGCTGTTCGTCATGACCTGCAGCCATAACGCGTGCGTGTAAGGGCATTGAACTGTTTAAAGCTTCGTCATGACCGGAATAATTTATTACGACAAGGCAAACTGTGTGACATATATACACAACATACAAAAAAAACATTTTTATAATATTTTCTAGCCACGGTAATTCCTATTGTTACAAAAAAAATCATATAAATCGTAATTACAAATCATAATCATCCTTACAGAGATGAATCCAAAATATTATATTAAAATAAGATAGATTTAACTCGAGGATTTAAACGGAAATGGATTCTTGAGATTTTAAATATGTAGAATTTGTCTATCAATTTAAATTTTTCACCAATAAAAATCAATTAGCTTTCCGAAGCTTACTTCACGGAATTGCAATGGAAATTAGGATTTAATTAAAACTCTTGTAGTATTTGGAGTCTATCGATATAGTGGCTAAAATTAATTGGGTTTCTACGGCTAATTTGAAGAAGCGCCAAAGATAAATTCCAGCTATATGTTCCTATGAGTACATTACACAACACGTTTCGCAAACGCGGCAACGCAGCAGTTCTCTAAATAGAGAACTCTATGTAAAGGAATGAAGGCGCCTGACGTGAATATTCCGAATGTGTCGCGCGTACTGTAAGTCGAAAAGTCGATCGAAAAGACGTCGACGGCGTAATGTCGGTTCTGCGTAAAGAAGAGTACGCCGTCCTTTCAAAGATAAAGAAAGACGATGTTATAGCTTGGGATTCGTACTCTTATATTAAATTTCCGCCACATCAATAATTGTCTTCGTCTCGATTTTATTCAAGTTTATCATAGTAATCGGGTTTAAAGCACAGTTACTATATAGATAATTCATCTTAACTCTGCTGGTCTGTTCGGATCTATTTAACCCAAAATGTAATTCTTTTTTAATATATTTATTTTATTTAAACTTTTTTTTTGATATTTAATGGCTTCTATTAATGTAAAATCTTTTTCTGTGAGAATTATTTATTTTTTAGAGCTCTTTAATTATATTAATTCAAACGATATGATCGTATAGTAAATATGTTACCAACAAGAAAAATCTTTTAGAGCTCGCAAAAATATACCGCATGAATAATTAAATTAAATTATAGGGAAAGTTATTTTAAGAGAGAGTTTCAACAAGAGATCCAACAATCATTCTGTTCCCCAAACGTGACTATTAACGGACGTGCTGTTACGAGCGCGCTAACACAGCTTCATACGTTGAATGTGGTAATCGTTTCTACATTACCTCGTAACGACCATCCTCCGTGGCGCGAACAAACTGTATTCCACCTTGCGCGGCTAGTTCCAGTAACTCGTTACACTCGTCTATCGACGTAGTTGAGTTCAGGCCATTTTGCCGGTCCGGTTCGTTGCGATTGAGCACGGAAGGAGAGAACTGCGTATCCAATGCTGTCACCAGATCATCTGACGACGACAGATTAAAGAGAGGAGCACGTCTCCTTCTTCCTCGTCTCGCCTTGCAAGATTGACGAGAGAGCTTACCTTGCTCCTGTTCCGCACCAGGAGGCTCGACGATGAAGGTCGATCTGCCATCAGGTTCGATATTCTGCATCACAGTAGCAACCACTGGTACTTTCACCTGAACAGCTTTATTACCGTCAGCATCTGAAGTCTCGGTAGGATTCAAAGTTATTTTTTCTGCCATTCGCAAATCATCGGCAGTCGCAGGTGTAAGTATCTGTGATAAATTATGTGTAATTGTCAAGTACGACAACTAAACACGTCCAATAATTAAATATTATTAAGTTATTATTGTTGTATTTTTCATTAATGTCAGATATTAATGCTAATTGATACGCCTAGGAATTATTGTTCGAAACGAATCCCATTGTAACAGATTAAGCTTTAGAAGAGCTATCAGAATTATTTATAGCAAAATAATCGAAACAAATATACTTGCAGTCTACTTGCTGTAATATAGAACATATAAATTTTTAAGTTTCTTGCAAAGTCAAATCTCAATCTTCATCAAGTTAATGCGAAAAAATAATAAGCTATACTAAGAAATTAAAAAATTTTAATTAACTTTACTACAATGTGGATATTTTTCAT
The DNA here is from genome assembly GCF_000143395.1 of Atta cephalotes. Classification (NCBI taxonomy): domain Eukaryota; kingdom Metazoa; phylum Arthropoda; class Insecta; order Hymenoptera; family Formicidae; genus Atta; species Atta cephalotes. The sequence goes on along the minus strand of NW_012130068.1, from coordinate 2,037,822 downwards.
AGATAATATATGTAGATTATTATACATAATTATACATAGATTCATTTATTTTATTTCTAATACATAAATAATATTGTACTATTTTGTCATATATTACTTCCCAGACAACATGCATGTCTAAAAGACGTTTTTTAGGACATATATATATATATATATATATATATATATATATATATATATATAAT
>NW_012130068.1:2030226-2034456 GCF_000143395.1 Atta cephalotes | reverse complement strand
GTTTAGTACGATATATATATATATATATATATATATATATATATATATATATCTAAAAGATATCTAAAAGATTATAAAGAGATTTTCAGACAATGCGTATTGTCTGAGTTGCGTAATCTTTTAAATAATACGAATAATTTTCATGCTCACCTATCTTTCTTTTGCTAAAAAGCTGAATTTCCGAGATAAGATTTAATTATGTTGACAATTAAAGATTTAATTATGTTACAAGTATACTTACATGCTTATTATTCGCAGCAGACGAAATTTTAACAAGTACTGGTATACCTTTCGCGGGTTTGTAAAGGGCGAAAGGAGTTTGACCTTGAAGCAACGCTATTTCCATCGCTTTCGTATCGATTTTGTTTATCACGATGCTGTCCGTCAAATCCGACTTTCATGAAATAAAATGTCAAAACTTAATTACACAATCCGTAATTTAATAATCCGTTTTCATCGTAAATCAAATTTATATATACTAACCGAACCGAAATAATCTTTCTCTTTGCTCTCACTTGTTTGACGCCGATCGCCATTGTATAACTGAATGATCCTAACGTTCTTGCTGAAAATATATAATCACATATCGCGCATTGAGATATCTATAATTAAATCAATTGTATATCACATGAAATAATAATTAAATATATAAGCGCTTTGATTGTCCGTTTAGCCTCTGCGAGAAATAAACTAATTCAGAGAGATATCTCTTACAGGAGACTGACCTGTAAAATTACAATTTTGTTTTTAATTCGTCTATATTTAATCATTCCTTTTATATCTAACAAAGATATCAATTAATAATAGAGAGATCGATATTTTTTAATTAAATGAATTTGAAATTCTATTCGCATTCTATGGATATTCATTCGAGATGACGGACAAATTCCAATAATTTTTTTAGATCATTTATACGTTTATTACGCCAATGGTTATGCATTGTATATCGTGCTTCATGTCGCAGTCTCTTTCCACCTCTTTCTCACATACCTTTTCCCAGCATTTGGCTCGTTCACTGCGGATTGCGCGTTGTTCGTGCTTCGATACTTAATACCGTGCTTGTACTCTTCGTGCGAGCGCAAGGCGAACCGTCGCGGGAACTCCTTTCCGCAGACTCCGCATGAATATTGCATTTTATCGACGTGTGCGTGCGCTTTTACCTTGTGACAGACCAAATTCGACATTTGATTGAAGCCTTTACCGCACAACTCGCACTTGTACGGCCGCTCATTCGTGTGCGTGAACACATGGTTTCGCAAATTGCCTGAAAAACGTTAATTGCTGGATTTTTCGATGGCCATATGTTTTGTGCACGTCAATTAATGTGAAAAATATATAATAAAATCACTGACATAAATAAATTTAAAGAAGAAAGAGCAAAAAGAAGACTTAACGGAATTTCATTCGAAAATTCTTTCCGACTGAATGCGAAAAAAATCTGCCGATATGAAATAATGGATCTTTTTTGCATTATTTATACTTGTACGTATTATACCTTTTTGATGGAATCCTTTACCGCATACGTGACACTTGTGCGGTTTATGTTCCGAGTGTGTTTTTCGATGGGAGATTAACGTAGATACTCTGTGTGAAATACATATTATTTTAAAACCAAATGCAAGTCAATACAGAAATCATTTTGTCATTTTTAAATGTAAAATTTAGAGTTACTAGAAATGATTTCCGACCTGTTAAATGTTTTCTTGCAAAATTCGCACACATAGGGCCTGGCATCGCTGTGTATAGCTTTATGTTGACTCAATGTTGACAACTGTCGGAAAGCCTTGCCGCAAGCCTCGCATTTAAAGTTTCTCTCGTCGGTATGAGTCGGCAAATGTCTCATCAGAGTGTACTGATGGCGAAACTCTTTCGAACCTGATTCGAATATCAAACTAAAAGTTTCTTATAACGAATACAAGTTGTCGACCTTCGTCGACATTAAAAAGTAATTACTCACTGCACTGTGAAATCGAATGAGAAATCTAAATCATATTTTTCCTCGAAAAAAAAATATTTGTTCATTTTTATTTTTAATTCTATTTATTTTTTTTGTGTAATTTTTTCATTAATTATTGGCTAATGTGGGAATGTAAGAATTACAATTACAATTATTCGTATCAAATATTCTTTATTAATTAAATTTTTTAATATTTTTTTATTAATTAAATAAGTTCAGATATTATTACGGTAAGAAGCGTTACGTACAAATACCGCATTCCCAGATCTTGAGTGTCTTTCCATCGCGTTTCAGATATTTTACAAAATGCAACCTGGATCGCGGATCATCCTTGTCGATAAGCCGAGTAGTCGGAGGCGAAGGTCTTTCGGCAACAGGATGTGAATATACAACCACATTCTTGTCCGGCGTGTTAACACTTTGCTCGAAAATCTAAAAGAGTTACTTAAATGAAAATATCAAAAACGAAAAAATTTTTTTAATCTACAAATTGCAATAAAGAAGTACTACAAAGTTAAATGCAGTGAGAAAAAAATGTTTAATGCTTATGATTATAATTGCATAAAATAATTATAATCAAAGGCTCCAATCTTTATTATTATTAAAATATTATGTTAGTAATAACTATTGTATTATTCTATATAAAATATATATATGCATAATTAGAACCAAAAATGTGAAATTCATACACACAAAAGCTTGATGCAATTTCAAGGATTGCATTATGCTGTGTAAAAATACAGTTTCCTAGAATACTCCCGTAATTATGCATTGCGATGTAGATAGGCAAATACCTGGAGCATAAAACTATAGAAATGAGCGTATGTAAATGACATTCTTCAAAGTAAGAAGAAAGGAAGCAAAGATAAACTAGATAAACGGAGCAACGTCCGTCAGGTAAAATATTTCATATAAACTGCTGCCATAATGATATGCACTCGCTCTTGGCAAACAACTTGCCGCACTAATAGTTCGACAAATATTTAAGATACCTTACTTTGGCACTTACTTTGTACCTTAACGCGTCCTTGCCCACGAGTTTCGTGATGGTACTGTCGATATTGATCACTTCGGAATCTATAGAATCCACTCCCAGGTCCACGCACTCCTCCTTGAAAGTGATTTTACTCGGTTGTAAATCACTCTCAGTTTTGATAAAACTATTGTAGCGATTGATTACTTGGCTCAATTGATGATTGGCGACAAGTCCTAATCCCGAAACACCTGGTACATCACTGTTCTTCGATTCCGGGCCTTCTTCTTTCACGTAAACCTCGTAAACGCTGCATATAGTCGCCGCATTTATTTCATAAATTAACAGAATAAGCAGAATTACAACAAACGTGTCATACATACCGCACATTTTCTATACTACAACAGGTTAATACGACTTTTTTTTATATGTACAGAACGAGTAAACTAACAGTATCTTATAACTTACACATCAATGTTATAATTTCCTATTCAACAATGTAACTTATGTACAGCATGTGTTACATCACATTTATATTGTTGAGTGGAAAATTATATTGATCTAACATTTTTGTCAAGAAAAATTCACCCTAAGAAAAATTGAATATTAATTTTTTATATTAAATATTATTTTATATTAAATATTATAACGAAATTACAATAAATATATCGTTTCTCTACTACAGCTACTAAATTCTAAGACTTTTTATATGTATTAAAATTCATCTTAAAAAAAACCTGAGGATCGCTAACTCATTATTAAGTTTTATAAAAAGAAAAGGATTTTTTTACATCACATTGTACGATTCAATAATTATATTTTTCTTCGTATTACCGATATTCGAAGAAAGTAGTTCGCATTCGTACTTATGCTGACTATTTACGCGAACGTTGCGAGCTCACCTGATAACTTCGTCCGGAATGGGACGAGGGAATTGCACCTGCGGATCGTCGTACTGAGTTTCCCCTAAGAAGTTGAAAAGCACATTCCGTGGAGAAATTGTTGTTTTATCTTAAAAATAATTACGACGGTATGTTGTGCTGTACAGACACTTCGTGAGAAACATATTTGATATTTCGAAGTAACTATTTATTTCATAAAGATGCATTTTATTATTTCATACACAACCGAATGCTTTGTTAAAAACATGATTTTCACAATGTACATATATACTTTGGAGACTGATCCATCTTTTAAAAAGTCTAATTTTTAGCGTTTATATATGTATCATTATTATTATTATTATTATTATTATTATTATTATTATTATTATTATTATTATTATTATTATTATTATTAT
>NW_012130068.1:2023921-2029472 GCF_000143395.1 Atta cephalotes | reverse complement strand
TTATTATTATTATATTATATTATTATTATTATTATTATTATTATTATTATTATTATTATTATTATTATTATTATTATTATTATTATTATCATCATTATAATTCTAGCAACAATAGATGTGTAATCCTAAAATCTGCAATTCGACAAAGCAGAATAAAAATACTATACTTCCACGGTGTTGATATTTTCTTGCTCGAGAGAAAGAAACACGTTTACAATATTATTGTTTGTGGAAGAATTAATCGAGAACCTTCCGCTTTTGTTACTGCTCAAAAATTCTTCATGAAAGAAAGATCTGTTTGTTTGATAACATAACCGTTCTAATCAGCGGATGACGTCTCGAGCGAGATAATCGTGATACAGTCGTATCGGTATAGTATATGTAATATACAGCTCATTTTATACATAGTTACATCGTGTAAACATCTATCTTGAAGTTTCGTCGCGTTCATAAATTATGCATCAACAATATCAACATTCGCATGTACCATTGACACTCATTTTATGTGTAATGGGCTTTCTATAATAAATTTCCTAAGCTTTAAATAAAGCTAATTCCTAAGCTTCCTAAAGCTAATCTTAAGCCATAAAAAAATATAAAATAATTACATGATGTAAAATTCCAAAATATCAAAGTTATATCTACTAGATGTACTTAAATATATCTAAAATATTTCTAGAGGTATATTTAAATAAATACTATTATTAAGTCAAATTCTAGCGTTGATTGACATTCTTCTAATTCTATATCTAATTTTCCGTGCAATCTGGATCTTTTTTGGTATAGGATTTAGAAATTTTCAAATTTCTCTAAAATAAAGTAGTTCGACTCCTTGCTAAGATATACATTTTTAAACAAATTTCGACTTTTCCTTATTTTTGTTTAAATTTCAATTTTTTAAATAAAAGTTTTATCATTTGAATTAAAAAATTTAGTAATGTAATAGAGATGTTAAAAAATAATTTTGATTTTTTAAAACAATAAAAAAATTTGAATTGAATAAAAAGATTCCAATTGTAAATAAAGAATTAAACTTTTATTAAAATTATATTTTAATATTTGAGTTAAAAAAATCTGGTAATTTAATAGACATATTGAAAAATGATCCTGAATTTTTTTAAAGTATAGAACAGTAAAAAAACTTGGGTTGAACAAAAGGACTCAGATTACAAGATTAAACATTAATTGCAAAAATATTAATTAAAACTGCAAGGCGAATAAATATAATCTAATTAATTTGCCAGTATCATACTTGTAAATAAAATAAATTTCTATTATTCATATTAAGTGTATACATATATATTCTTATTATATTTAATTAAATTATATTTAATCAACTTACTAGCTTTATATTCTATTATTTATAAATTACAAATAATATTTTTTTCTTATTCTACTTGAGAAAATTTTACTCCAAAATATTTCCGCCATTCTATAATTATCAGGCACCGCCGCATACAGCAAAATGTAGTAAAAAAAAAGAAGCATACTGTGAACGGCATCCTGCAGAAGGCATCAACGACTCGAGAAGATCCACAAGCTAAGAATCGTCCTTGAATCGTGAACGATGCACAACGAAAGATATGTTTACCGATAAAGCATGTTAACTTTTTCCATTCTCCGAATAAATCGAGACCCGATTTTTACATCAAACTTTTTACGATACGCGACCGATCTTTCCGACGTGTCACGACGCGTCGTGATTCGCGGCTCTGACCTCGGCTTGTTTTGTCTGGCGTCAAATAAACGAAAGCCGCCATTATCAGAGCTCATTTTTCATGTGATGCTGGCGATGCCCGCTCGGCGGATCCGCGACTTTATTGGTGAGGCGAATCGCGAGAACGGTAAGACGGTTATACTTACAGTTGTATCCCTGCATCAAATTGCCGTGTGACATTTTCGCATCGATCGTTCGTGAATCGGTCCCTGGCCGGCTCCTGCCCCCCTCAATGTCATCTGCATTGACCTCCACCGGATAATTCCAGGAATCGAGCAAAAGCACGCTACACGAGCGCCTTCTGACGAACGATCCGAGTTCTAACAAGTCTCGGCAAGAGCGTGTCCTTTATTATCTGTTTCCATCTCAAGCTCTTCACAAGAGGAATTCGTCGAAATGCAGCTCATTGATTCTTTTGCTCTCATCTTTTGCGAACACGAAGAATCGTGCTATTTAATGTTTCAATAAAAAGGTACGTTTTTTTAATATAACAAATATAAAATTAATATGTTAAATTAACCCATCATCTCTTAGCTAAATCTGAGTCTTTTAACTTCAATGTAAAAATCTTTAATAAAAATTGAAATTTGTTAAAAAAACGTTTAAATTAATAATAAAGGAACTGGACTCCGCTTTCCTTTATTTTCGAAAAATTTCGTTTATATCAAAAAAGATTTAAATTGCAAACAGAGGATTAAATATATAAAAAAATTACATATATAATAAAAACAATATTAAGTCGACAAATAATCGACGCACGCTTAGCTTGAACTGGAAATTATAAGAATAAATTCGCAAGAAATATTAGTTGCTTTATTTACAAGTGAAACTGAGTCTGAAGTGAGTTGAGTATTTCATACTCAGATTAATGATGTCATTATTTGTTTTGGTAAAAGTTATCATATGACAGATTCATAACTTTTTAAAGTGAGTTTACGAGACTCATTAAAGCACATGGTTTCGATGTGTAGATTATAAGCAAAAATCAATTAAATCTCATTTATCAGAAAAAGGAATGCGTATTCAACTGAATTATGATGTCACAAGTGAGAATTATGTCTGAGAATCTATGTAAATAAAAACTGCTAACTGTTAGGCATGAAGAACCACTTTGAAATAGCATTTCATTCATGTATATATAAAAATTCATGTATATATGAAAAGACAAGTTCTTGAAATATTTATATAGATGGAAATTCTAGAATTCTAATTCGATTCGACCGTAAAAAAGCGAAAAATTCGTTGATTTAATAGGAAGCACATTGAATTATTTAGGTTAGTATTCATATAGTTTATATATTCAGATCTTATATTTAAAACCATCTTAATCGTTTAGTCTTGAGATGAACCAATCCAAGAGCCGCATTAGCGTCTTAAAATATTACTTAAGACAGTCTTGAAATAAGAACCAACTATGGTCGATATTCATAGTCAATTCTTATATTCAAGATCGTCTTAAGTTCAGTCTTAAGATGTCACGAACCAATCAGAGAGCCGCATTAGCATCTTAAGACAGGTCTTTACTTAAGACGGTCTTGAAATAAGAATCGATTATGAATACTGATCTTAGTGCCTGTTTTAAGATTTTTAAGTTTCTTTTAAATGCCGAATTTTTATTTCTATTGTTCTCTTTCTCTTTCTCTTTCCGCGAACAAACGAGATATTTGAATGTATATAACTAACATTAATATGCCGAGAAACATCTGTACTCTATTCGATCAGCGACGAACTAACGGAAACCATCTCGGGGACCGAAGAACTACTTCTCCCTGTTTTCGGAATTCCAGTCAGGTATGTCGGCAGCGGTGCTTTCCATCTACCAACATGGACTCCCGCCATACTTGTCCGACTCAATTATGACTTGCTACTTCTTGTTAGCCGCTGTTTAAGTTACTCTGGTCTTCCTTCCTACCTGCCTTGCCTGTCTACGTCCTTATTCGAGTCAGCCAAGTCACCTGTCAGTCTTCTCTCTCGCGGACGCTGAGACACGCAATTTTTTCATACAGAAGTCTTCTTCTGCAGAAAGAAGCATTTAAAGTGTGACAGATTGAATATTTTAGAAAATTCTAATTTCAAATGAAAATATTTGCAGCAAGAAAGCTGTAAGGTTTTAATAAAAAGATATTTAATCGCGTATATTTTTATCTATAACAAAATACTCTTGTGAATCAAATAGATGGTTCATTTTTCTATGTTTAATATCAACGACATTGCTTTACCTGTTGCTCATAGACACATTTACATAGTTATACTTGCATAAAAATTTTGGCTTCCTTTTTATTCTTATTTAAATTCGATTGCAAAAAGATTTACAATTTTATACGATGTATTATTTGGTGAAAACATATTATGCTTACAATTGGTTCCACGCAGTGGAAAAGAAGTACTCGCGAACTACGCGCGAGTCGATACCGATGTTTGCCAGCTACTTGCAAACTGTTGAGGAAGTGACGGCAGTTCTCACTGGGTGTTCTTACTGCGAAACTTGGATGCTGCATAGGCGGAACAAAGCGTGCTTCTCACTCGATAGCGATGATATTACGAACCAGGAGGAGAGAAGCTCTCGGGTGACGTCAGAAATTATATACATGTCTTCCGGAGTAAACAAATTTTAATGTACAAAATTCTGTACAAAATGTACTAAATTATTAAATTCAGGTTCAGAACGGTGGATAGTTGAATTTATTAAAGAATATCAGGAAGGAGCATAAAGAGAAAAAATTGGCCGCTATTCAGTTCTTGTATTTAAGACTCTTAATTTTCCATCGGATTTCTCAATGCTTTATTAAAGTCGATTATTTTTATTTGTAAACTCTAGTAGATGAATCTCTAATAAAAAATAAGTAAAATACAATCTAACTTTGATGATAATAAAAACTTGTTAAAGCTTTCACAAGTATGTAACAAGAAGTTTCTAGATTTTTATACAATCCGGAACAATATAAAAATTTGCACTAAAATTTGAAGTTGCTAATGAAGGGCGAAAATTTCACGTTGCTCTATAGAGGGTTAATTACAATCTTGAGGTGTCATATATATATTATATTAGCATCTACAGATTCTAAACTGGAGATCGAATTCCAACGGGATAAGATGGTTTTAAAATAAGAACCGATTATGTATCGGTCATTGTTTTTAGTATTACAAATGTGGCATGATAAAAGTGAATGCGATTATTGATACTCAATATCTACTCAAATCAAATATGATACATCATATGTCGTTCTTTAACACTTACTTCTTCTTTCGAAAGTAAACTAAAATAATCAGTTGCTGTTTGTATAATTTTTTTTTAATCAAAACGTTTTATATGCAATAATATACTGCTATTCTTGTATTTTCGGTAACATTATATATGTCATAAAAATAATTCAATACTAATAAATAACATAAACCCAGCAGTATTGCATTATATGCTTCTTCTTGGTATTCTTTATTCAATACTGGTTATTTAAGTTTGGTACGAACACGAATTCTCGAAATCGATTACAGTTCAATGTGCGAGTGGCTTAATTCCTCTTTTCAAAAAACGACGAAGTGCAACTAAACTTGATTTTAGCAATAACTTTTTAGTTAACAATGTAACAACTTTAGAATACATTTTTATAAGTTCTTGGAAAAATGCGTCAAATGCGATTGTTGCATTGAAAAGCTTTCGATTTCAAATAGGATTTACTTGAAGAATGTAGCTTTTGCTGTTTAAAAAGAATCTTAATTTAAAGTTTTACTTTTGTGCAAGATGTACCTCGTATTTTCAGATAAGGCAACATTATGCGGGATTATATGTTTTTTTTCTTCTGTACGTCAAACCCTCGCGGACTCTCTCTCTCTCTC
>NW_012130068.1:1996237-2023735 GCF_000143395.1 Atta cephalotes | reverse complement strand
TCCGAAGCTTTTCGAATCGATCGACATTTTTCGCAAGACGTGAGACTTTCAAATGAAAGCGTGGTCATTAGAATGGGGAAAGAATTGTTTTTCTCGGGGAACGTTTGATTTACCTCATCAGCGAGTTCTTAACTTCGGTATGGGGCTTGAATGGCGGTCGGGTGCTCGAACGAAACGCTTTCATGAACTCGACTCGAGCGAATGGCTGTAGAAAGGTGCGAGAATTCGTGAAAAAGAGGAAGAGACGGCGAAAGAGAGAACTAGAGTTGCGACTCTGAAGGAAAAAGGGAAGAGAGGAGTCGAAGGAGCTCACAGCAGCACAGCGGTGGGATGGCAATTTGATTTTGCAACCTAGATAAAGAAAGCTTTCTTCCTCGTTATTGGTTACTACGAGTTCGAACCTCCTTAAACTCGGAAGAATTTCTCAGTACGCGGGGGAACAGCCATGGGGATAGTTCCATCGCGCACCGGTGTAAACTTTCTGATGCGATATACGCGCGCGCGCGGCGTAAATTACAGAACGTGGCACGAAGATGCGTGACCGCGTGGTATAGATGCTCTCAGTGGTATCGAATGTTCGGCGAACGGCTGCCGTGAGATGGATAGCCTTGTGTCGGAATGAACCATCCTGCAAACTATGCAACGATGAATCATTGCCAGGAATAAGAAATGGGATGTCAAAGATACAATTCTCCTTCTTTTTGTCTCTCTTTCACAGAAAGAACATTTTACTGAAGTGTCTAAAAATTTAGCTAGATACAGATCTGAAAATAACTTTATTAAACTGAAGAAATAATTATGTAGAACTTTCATTGCTAGGAATAAGGAATGAGGGTATCAAAGCGCAACCTACTTAAGGATTATTTTTAGAAGATCATTTATAGAAATAGGTAAAATCTTTCCACATAATGTTTATCTTGTTTATGTAAAATAAGAAATATAATTTTATATTTTTGATTAGAAGTTGAAGGATCTCAAAGAATTCATCATTCTCAAGAATTCAGATAAGCCATAGGTTACTCATCACATAATTATTTTTGATGGTCCAATATAATTACTTTCAGATCTATAATATTCTAACACATTCCAACCTTTCTTAATTACACATTTAAAAATTTGACTATTCTAGTGACTTCTTAAAATAATCTTCCCAAATTTCTTTTGCGAGTGTTGTCGAAATAAAACTGTTAATAAACTCGAACGCGATAGTATGTTCCACAAAAAGAATAATTTTGCTGAAGTATTTAAAAATTTATGTACAGATCCGAAAATAATTTTGGACTATCAAAATAATTATGTATTCAAACTGATTAAAATTTCAACTCTTTTTGCAGTATTACTTATTATGCTTGAGTTTCCTACATATATAATTATTTTGATGGTCCAACAAAATTATTTTCAGGTCTGTATTTACTTAAATTTTCAGCTATCTCAGCAAAATCGTTCTATCCGTGAAATAAGAATTCACGATCAATGTAACGGATGTTCGATCAAGCATCGCCGTCCGCTCGTCTTCCTGCGAACGACGTAGGATCGAGAAAGAAAGTCCCCGAACCTTCCCCAGACTCTCTTCCGAAGTGCCGATGGAGTCGGCCGACCCAAAAACAAAGCGGTAACTCGATAGAGATGTCATCCTACCGTCAAGAAACTCGGGATGACAAGAATAGGGTGACTCACGAAGCCGCTACCGCCGCCACCACCGATTCTCTCCTTACCGTCTGTCCACCGATCTCCCCGCACAACCCTCGACGTTCATCCTCGCACCCCGCAATGACCTGAACGACGACGACGCTCGTCTTCTGAGCGACCACGAACTGTCCAACTGTCCAAGTGCCCATTTTCGCGGGACACCTCCATCTCTCTCCTATCGCGAATAATATCTCTCCGGAATACCGACAGGCTCGTCTCGCGAGCGAGTCCTTGACAAATACGTAATCGCGATCCCAGTATCATTCGAGTTTACCTACTAGAATATACTGCACATATCTCGACGGGCAAATCTTTCGGAAGAATTGTAGTCACATCGATTTCGATTGACGTTGTACTCGTCTGTCATTTCCAATGTAACAACGTGATAAGATTGTCTCCATCTAATGACGTTACCCACTCAGAACCATGAGACCTCGGTGAATTCAATTACAGTATGCAATTGTGTTACGAAATGGACAAGCTCGCGATACATTTCATTCGTTTGATCCTGACAAAAGGAGCGAAAGTAAGATGTGACAACTTTTCCTAAAAGGAATCATAATAATATCGAAGATGCATGGAAAAAATGATTTTTTTGTTGAAGTATCTAAACATTTAGTTAAATATCTAAAGATCTAAAAATAATTTTACATTATCAAAATAATTATGTAGGATTTATATATAATACAAATATATATAATACAAATTGATTTTAGAATTTTTATCAATAAAGAAAAGTTAATCCGATTCACCTTTAATTTGTATAGTTAAATTTTTAGATACTTTAACAAAATCATTCTTTTCATGTGAAATAAAAAAGCAAAAGAAGCAGAACAGATTGAAGAAAAGAACATTACGTGATGGCGATTCTTTTTAAATGTCGAATACACGCACACATATAAACGCACATATACAGACTTTTTCAAACGCGTCACAAGGAAATTAATTTTCTTAATGGTCGCGCATGTGTAAAATTTCATTTTCATTTATTAATTTTCTTAATGGCATAATCTTCAGTTTACATCCAATTGCTATCGCTACTTCCGGAATCAGATCGCCAGGACGAACGGGCGACGCGCGCGCATCCGCTTTAGCGGGAGCGGTTGTAAAAAATTAATTTTCTTAATGCAACACTATCTACGAAATGGGGTGAATGCCGAGATTGCGAAATAATTAGTGTTTCCTCGATTTGCGTCGGGGAACTGAAATTTCCAGGGAAATTCTCCTGGTATTAGGACTCCGCACAGTATAAGTTCCATAGCGCGATTGCCCACCGGAATATTATATACGCTATGTGTGTATGTGTGTTTTTCCGCAGGCGCGTATATGCCGCGTTGCTTGCATGTAAATTCGCAAAACTTTTACGATAACTATAACGCACTGATTTAAATCCGCTCGATGTAGGTCCTAGGATTGCTGTTAACCAGATAATATTTACATCGTGAATTATATAGAATACGGTACATAATTTTTCGATTTTTGCAGTTCTTATTCTTTAATTTAATTTTAAAAAATAAAATAGAGAGGGGGAGGGAAAAAATCAATGTTTTTAAATTCACTTACCTTCCTGTATTTTTCTGTAAAAGTATCTCGTTCCGAAAAACTAATTTCAAACATTTTGTCTTGTTGTATGACAATGTGCACATAATATTTTTTATTAATAGTAACTCTTTCGTATTTGTGACTATAATAACATCGATAACAATATATAATTTAAGAAAAAAATAGTTGGAACAAATTATTGACATCATAACAATTTTTGTTCATAACAGATTGCTTACCTCTTCATTATATTATATCTGTATGTAAGAAGCAAATGTTTGGAAGCTTTTTCAAAGTTGAAAGACGTGTTTTATAATTCGGCACCATTAAGAAAATGAAATTTGCAATTCAGATAAGCGAGATATTTCTTACATTTGCATTGATGTTGCCGACTTTTTTAGTACTAGAAAAAATTTCTAGTTGAAAATTAACGGACCAATAAGGTTCTGATCATATTAATCAGAATTCCTATCATTAATTTGGCATTTGATTATCTCAACTAGAATTACAATAGATTTAATCAGAAAATTCTGATTCATCTATTTTATTATAGAAATCAAGTTCATAAATAGGAAGAGCGTAGATGTAATACGTTCGTACGAATTATCGTCTAAGATCACTGCAAGATAGCTTTCTTTATTTGCGACAAATTTAACACTGAGCTCCTATTATCTTATCTCTTCGAATAACGTCCGGCCGGCATTCGCCATCATCGAGGATCTGTTGGCCTTTATATGTCAAACCTTTTCTTGACATTATTTCGAATGGGTCAATCAGAATCAAGAGTTCCCGTCAACAGGAGCCGTAAGTCTTCAGGAAACAAAGGAAGAGAGATAATACGTTGGAGCAGTGACGGGCGAAGGAAACGGCGCGACGTCTCCCTCCGGCAATCTTGTGTCGCGACGTCGTAACTGCCTCAGACATCCTATAGGTTCGTAACCGTTTCGGAATCTCAGGGAAGGTGTTCGGCGTGAAGGGGGTGATGGTTGGCACAGAGTACGGATATAGCGTAAATTGTTAAGGCGAGGCCTCGCCTAGTTATAAATTAGGAAAGAGGCAATCTCGCTCGGGTCGGATGTTTTCCTGCATTTCCCGCGCCCTTTCCGCGCGCCACCACCCCCTCGCGATACCTCCTTGTCTCTTTGTACGAGGCTTTAGTACCGGTCATAAAAAAAGGAGGAAACAAGCCGTCTCAGAAATCCAGCTGAAATTAAGCCCCATCGTATGGTTTCCCCAAAAAAAGGAGAAAAAGAGAAGAAAGAAAGAGATAGAAAGGAAAGAAAGAACACCAGAGGCCCGGAAATTCCACAGAGCGTCTTCCTCGTTGCGTCTCCCTTTCTTACCTAATCACAGTTAGACCACCGTCGCTGTCTTTCGCGAGATTGTGTCGCGTTTATGTGATGGTATCGCGGCAAAGCGCGCCCTTTGTCATGGAAAGCGGTTTAAGGAAAAGCCCGATTCGCAGCAAGTCGGAGACGCGTTCCTGTAACTAAGGACGTCTTCAAGATTCTATAAGGGAGTCCGCACAAAGAGACGAGTAACTATAACAAATAGTTATACCTCTAGCTACTTATTTTCTTCTAACCGCAGACAAATGTGAAGTATTTTTCCACGACGTATCCGAATCACTGCTTCCTGTTTTTTAATGGAAGTTTACAATTTTTTAAAAATTGAAATTCTACACATATGTATAAAATGTCATGTTAAATGCATAATGTTAAATTATACTCAATTTGAAATATTTTTCTAATAATTTCTATAGGTTGTTTCTGTTTCTGTTTCTTCATTTTTTATTCAATATGTCGTTAAAGAGTCCTTTCTATTTGGTGACATAAATCAACACAAATATCGTTTTATCCTTGTTATTTTCTGAGGCAAGAAAGGTAGAATTGATGCTCGATTTGTATCATTAAATAGAAAGCTCCTAATTTAACTAATGAAACAATGGAGTTAAATCATTTAACTCGAGAAATGCAGAAATAAAATATAGAAATGTATCTTTGATTATTATTTTAAAATGATAAAAAAATTTAAGAAATTCCTCGAGGTATTTGCGAAGCGGAGAAAAGGAAGAAGTGCTCATGGTAAACGTTACGAGGACAGGATTAATGCAAGATTTTGCTAAGAGAACGTATTCATGAAAAGAAAACTTCTGAATCTGATAATATCTTAATACATTCAGAATTTTCTATGAATTCAGACTATTTGAAAAAACTTCATGGGAAATCCAAATAGACTTGGAAAAACTAGATTCGATAAAAATATAAGGAGGGCCCACTTCATCATCACAATGTGATAATCACATTATATTTTCTCTTTTCATTTAAATATTTTTTTCCATTTTGTGAATCTGTCTTAATCATTTCAAAATGTTTTTATATAAAACTTAAATTAATTTACAAATTATTGTTTGAAATATGATTGACTTGATATAAATATAAACTAAATATAAACTAAAAAATAAAAAGTTACACAAAAAATAAAATGAAGATTCATTTATTATTACTTTGTCTTTTATTAAATTTAATTATCTCTTAAATTTAATTTATTATTTGTTAAATGCATACATTAAAGTCGATGTTGTTTACTTTGAAGCTAAACAATTCAATAGTAATTGATTTACATTTTACATTTTTTGACTTACACATGAAAATTAAAAATAAAATGTAATTTAACTCAGGAGATTCGGTTACCATAGCAATTCTTTGATGTTTAGCAGGTGTATAGGTAGAATCGTGTTCTTCAACGTTTAAAATCGTAACATAAAATATAGGTCAGAAAATGAATCGGTTTCATCGTTGAACGACACGTACGCGATTAAAATGAGATATGAAAAGATTATTTACATACACGAGAACATGTCAAACGGAAAATCTGATATTTAACTAAAAACGTGATCCAATTATAACAAAATTTTTTTTCATCTATCAAATTCTACCCAGATCTTTTATTAGATTTTCGGGATATGTTTCCGATGTATATTCTATCGTGCGTTTTTTCTCCCAAAACGGGCTTATAAGCGGAGGCGAGCAGAGGCATCACGCGAATATTCCATATCTCGTCGAGCGTGCCCTTTGTTCGATTCGGATAATACGGGAGTGTCAGATTTCAATCTCTCGATATGCGAGATATGCCGGGGCGTGCGCGGTTCCTTTTTAATATCTCTAATATTTCCAGTCAATATTCCCCATTTATTCCCGATCCATCACTTGTCTGACGTGTAACCGGATGCCACCCCCGCCTGCCACCCTGCCTGATATCGAGTCAATCCGATATAGAGAGCGGAGTTCGAATTTCCCGCACCGTAAGGCGATCCGCTGTAAGTTGAGTGCAGAGGCAAATGTTTTCTTTCCAGATGGAAAATAACCAGCGTCGCATTTCCCGAACGGCACGTGTATGTCGCGAGCGTGAGCGCGCGCACGCTATGTACCATATCTCCCTTGCTGATATGGAAAAATAATTCCATCTCTCGTAATTTCCTGCGGAACAGAGTCCGTTTGAAGGATTTTCCGACAGTTTCCGAAGTCCGAAATCGATGCTAACGGAGATCGGTTTTCACTTTTTATTTACTTAAATGCGCCATTATCTTTTGCGACACAGTAGGTAATGTATTTTTTTTCATTTCGCTCTTTCTCTCCTTTCTACAATCAGTTTAATTAAAATAGCATACACATTAGTAGCTATCAAAATTTTCCAGCCAATGAGTAATTTTATCATATTGTTTAAATAAAGAATCTTTTTTTTTTTTAAATAAAGATCTGTATACAAGTTAGTTTATACATTCTAGTACAACTTTATGTACAAACATTATGTAAAATTTTTGTTATCCATTATATTCAACAAGAAACAGAAAACACTTTAACGTTTAAAATTGAACAATTTTCAGATATTACGCTGTTATCCCTAAGGTAATTATTTCTTTTTTAATTTCAATTAAATCCATCAAATTCTAATTTTACTATTCATTTATATCTTTTTTCTAATTAAAGTTTATTAAATTTAACAATCCTCCCAACTAAATATATAACTTTATCCAACTTTTAAATTTATAATTTCTATAAACTTATATATAAAATTCTATACTAAAATTTGGTAAAAAATCATTCCCACCAACAATGAAGAAAGTATAAAAAGCAATTTTAAAGCTTGAAATTTGTACATTCTTACATTTTTACAGTACCACTCTGCCGTGAAAGCGAGAAGATATTCTGAATACAGAAATAAATCTTATGGGAAGAGGGATGAATAAAAAAGGATCTCAAAATATTTTTAATTATACATAATAAAAGATCATTAATTGATTAAAAACCTTTTGCAAGTATAAGTAGCAACATTAACATATTACATTGATACATATTACATTGATCATACTGATCTGCAGCTGTCATACACGATCAGTATGATGACTTCATCAATGTGTATGTTAGGTATGTTAATTTTGCTATTGATACTTGCAGATGCTTTTAATCAACTAATGATTTTTTATTATGTAATGAAAAATATTTCTAGATCCTGTTTTTATTCATTCCTCTTCCCACAAAATTTGTTTATGTATTTCTATGTATCAATTTTAATGTACTCTTTATGCTTTATAATATGATGTGCTATTTATCTCTGTACGCGAGAGGTTCAAATTTGTAAAATAAGCGAAGAGTTCTTTGTTCTAAAAACACATTTACATACAAGTCACATCCTTCTTCATAATCATTTAGCATCAGAATTGACGTATAAAAGTTACAATAGAAATTGTTAGTTAAACGTTTTATACATACGCGTATGAGAAGAAAGATTGTTTTCGTAAAAACGAACTTACATCCTCATTGTTCAATTCGAGTGAATCACGACGCGTAATCTTGGTCGAACTCGCATCTCGAAAGCGAGAATGATAGAAAAAAGAAAGAAAGGAGGAAAACTGTCGCAGTGACCGCTGTGGAGGGATCGCGATTTCATCCAGTGGTTACGCCCAGAACTAGTCAGCCAGTGGGTTGGCCCGATTAGGATCAGTCGAGAGAAAGGCTCGGAACGAGCCTCCAGTTATCCGGCTCACGCGCGTCGTTCCCTTCGCAAAAACGGACGTCCAACGTCTCTCGTCTGCTGATCTGTACGTAGGATGTTCTCTTTCCGGTTACGTGTCGGCGAACGATGGTGGGCATCGACGGTTATCCGGTAGAAATTTCGTTAAGGGAGACGACCCCGAACGAGGAACACGATTTCCACTTGCGTTGTACTTTAATCGGGGAAATTCGATGGCACAGTTGTCCGAAATCCTGCACGAAAATAAGAGAAATTACTATTTTTAGTTAGGAAAACTAATTGCTTTTATTATTGCATATAGATATAGATAATCAGGGTTGGATAAGTTAATGTTTCTTTTTAACTGAATAAAGTTAAAGTTAATGACTTTACAAAATTAATAAAGTTAAGTTAAAAGTTGAAGGAATAAAAAATTAACTTAATGTAAGTTAAGTCAATATTGAATTAACTTAAGTTAAAAAAAAGTTAATTTTGAAAAAAATTATTTTTTAGATCAAAATGTTCTAATTTTTCTTACAATGAGATTAAATAATTACAATATAGATTATTAAGTAAATTGAATTTTTAATTTTTTTATTCACATGTGATGTAAGTACATAATGATATAATTATATAAGTTATATAACTTTAAAAAAACAGCTAGCACCTAGAGAAGATACAAGATCAGTGATTATTTTTTAATAAGAAATTGACCAATTACAGTCGAATGCGAGAACAATATTTAATTGTAATGGTCAATTTTCTTATGACTTAAGGCTTAAAACCTATTGTAGATCCGGACTAAGGCTTATGACATAAGGCATAACCGCATAAACCAATCAGAGGGCTGTATTAGTATCTTAAGAAATTACTTAAGATGATCTTAAAATATAAACAGATTACGAATATACGCTCTTATTATTTTTCTAAGATATTTAAAAGAGATAAAAAAATTGTTTAACTTAAAAAAAAGTTAAAAAGTTAACGTTTAAAAATAATTTAGTTAAGTTAAAATTTAATGCATTTATTAATTAAGCAAAATTAATTAAGTTAAGTTAAAAGTTATTAACTTTTTAATTTTTTTTTAACTTTCAACGTTTCAACTAGTTACTACCCAACCCTGATTATGACATATAGACGAAGTTTCATTCGCGTTTAACAATTTCTGGTAATGTTTCCGCAAATTTAAATTCAAAATTTACTTTGCTTTCTTAGTAGTTTAGTATATTTAATCTTCTATATTTAATCTAAAAAACTATTTCTCTAATTTAAAAGTACAATGTTGTTAGAAAAATGATCAATATAACAAAATATATTTACTTATCGAATTGTCCCTTCTCGTGTAATATCTTGATGTAATATCTTAACAATATGGAACGGGAATATCAAACACTAGTTTATTTTCGGCGAAGTACACGACAACAACGGCAATCGAAGCACTGGCACTCAACGATGGCACGAAACAAGGCGCGGGCCATTTCCTGCCACCCCGGTAATCGACTCCAAGTGATTGGATATGGATTATAATGGACGTTAGACTTAATGCCGATGTGCTCCACCCTGAAGCATCGAGGCGATACCAGTAATCCTCGATCGCAGATTGAAGATGGATCGCTCAGTAAAACTCATCCGATTGCTTATTCGTGAATATTCTGTCACAATCGCAAAAGAAATTAAATAATCTAAACTGATTAACTGATGAAGCGAATAAAAAATTAATTTGTAGCTTCAATATCTTTATGCCGCAATATAAGAATCAATTGTTATATAATTATTATTGCAAAATAATTATTGTATCATTCATACTATACATTAATCAATTTTTTTAATTGTAACACATATGGGATAGCTTTTACGAAACTATCGAATACGTTTTAATTATGATACTCTATTCCAGTTTATTGTTTTTATGTCCAATCAACAGAAAATTATCAAGAATTACCAGTGAAGGAGGAAATTGATTGTTCAATTGATATTTCAATCAAAATTTATTTATTTTTATGTCAATTTTTATTGGATGCAGCGCAATATATAAAATTAATTGTTGCTATATGATCGCTATAAAACAGGATTTTTCAATCGATATATCGCAAAAATTTTAAAGAATAAGATAAATGGAAGCGAACAGAAATAAATAGAATAGGTGATGCACGAAGTAAAAAAGTTTAAAAAATTGTGAAAATTATAAAAACTATAAATTTTAAAACTTATTTTTTTCTGAATATCGAATATTTGATAGAAAATCAATGTTAAACATTGAAATAATTACAAAGTATCTCAAAAAATTCGTTATTTAATGTGCAGCGAATTGAAGAAAAAAAGTTAAAAAGCGCTGTTATAAGAAATATAATAACTATTTGTCTCATCTTCGTCAGCCTGAATGCCGCAAAATTCTCCCTTTCCTCTGAATTATTCTGATTCGTTTGACTTTCGGGCCATTGACTTCCGCTTCGTCGGCAGACACAGAAGTGTTGGTTAAATTAGGCGTAACGACCGCGAAACATGCGCGCGTATTTGTGTATTTGCAAAACTAATCCACGCCGCTTGCTTTGGCGGGTACCATGGAGCATGCTGAATCGTTTCAGCAGACAAGCGAGCGCAAGGAGTTTCCAATCTGGCCGCTGTCGTTTCCGGGAGAATTATGCGTTCCCTTGCTTAGAGGTAAGGTAATTAGTCCGGTCTGTTGAACATTAATACGATTATTTTACGTAAACGCCCTTTGTAGGAAATTGTAATTGGATGAAGCTCCGTTTTATGTTTGATTCGCAGTCTTAACTCGCATCTGAATGTACGCATTATGCGACGTTACCGATTAAGTGTTCTTGCACTCCGCATCGTAGCGGAAGTATAAACGGTAGGATGATTACGGTAATGCGATTCGCGAAAGATTTGATGCGCAAGATATACAAAATTAATAATGTACATCTCTTCGAACATCTCTTCTGGCTTGTGATAGAATTGCGTGTTAGTTGATATAAATGTTTGTCTCTACCGTCTCTATCTTAAGAATACAGCCATTAATTTAAGTTCTTAAAACACTGGAACTTAGTGATATTTCCCTGAATTCATCCTATGAATTAATCCTTAGAATGCTATCGATATTAAATGATATGAGCTGTTAAATGTTAAAGGAGTAATAATAATTCAATCTCTTGAGTAAAAAATATTTCGTTATTTTTAAATGTGTCAAAATGTAAATTAATCCATCTCTGTGGTTAATTTTAAAGTAAACAACGTTTATTAACATATGCATTGTAAATAATAAGTCTGTTCTTTTTGGCTGAACTTTTGCATCAGTTCATCTTTCTTACTCTTCTTTCTTTCTAAAGAGAAAAGGAAGAAAGATGAACTGGTGCAGAAGTTCAGCTAAAAAGAACAGGTCTTATGAAGTAAATTGAATCAAATTTAATTTAATTAAAAATTTAATTTTTGGAAGTTCAATTATTTAACTCCATTGTTTTAATTAAATTAATGATATTGGAGCAGTAACGACCTATGAAAATGATTAAAAATAATTCAAATTATTTGTACTTAATAATTATTTGAATTTGACATTATTCATTTTTATAGTGATTATTTTATCAAGACATGAAAAAAAGATTATTCTTAATTAATGTAACACAAAATTTTTATATTTTTTTATATTTATGTTTAAAAAACAAAATATTTATAATCTAGATCTTCATATATAAACACAAATAACTTAATTGTTAATTTAAAAGGAAAAAAGAAAAAACATATCAGTTCAATCTTGAAGAACATGGAATATGTAATCCAATGTCTCTCCTTATGACATTTACCAATAAAATAGATGAACACAAAACTGCTTAAAAATTGAAATCATTTATCACGCTTTCTTACAATATTAATCACTGAGAAGTCCAGAATGATGTATAACGGACTGAATTTTTAAAAGCTTATTCCCGCTTGTTCTAGCTTTTAGCGTGATAGATTAGATCTTCTGATGACCACTAAAGATATAATTTAGCGCTGAATAACCTCGCTTGTACATCAAATTTACATATCAATTGTTTCTAGAGTTAATTAAAGACACTAAAGATTATTGCTAATAAGTATTCTTTGGAAATATATCATACTTTTGTTTTTGTACTTTTGTTCTTTAATTGACAATAATTAAAGATATTAAAATTAATCTTTTTATATTCATACAAAATACTCTCGTAACGTGTGAATTTACTTTTTGAAGAGATAGTAGTATTTTGTTATCTGTACATTGGTACGTTGAAAAATTGATTAATAGTTTAATGTGACACACATTATTTCGTTATAGCATATAGGTATGTTATACAATAAATTCTTTCGGCATTGTTGAAAGACGATGTTGTGAATGGGGCCGTAAGCGAAAAGGAGAATTCTTTGAAAGTCCTCGAAAGTAATAGGCTGCCTCTCGACCCGAAGTATCATGAATTAGATCTTGAGATAATACCGCTTCAGCGCTAATGAATCCAAACTATTGAACTCTAATTACATCCTAAAATTGCTTAACTACGCTGAAATCCTGACGAGGAAATGAGAGATGAAGTAGTTACAGAGCGAACCAGAGAAATAGAGACGGAGAAATAGACGAAGATAGAGAAAGAGAGAGAGAGAGAGAGAGAGAGAGAGAGAGAGAGAGAGAGAGAAAAGAGGAGAAAACAATGAGACGATAAATGTTCAATGCGATGTTGTAAATTTGTTTTACTACATTGCGGTACGTTAATACATGCTGACCTTGTTTTCTAGCGAAACAAAAGCACATCCTGTTTAAGTACACGAAAAAGAGTATGGAAAATTGAA
Organism: Atta cephalotes; assembly: GCF_000143395.1. Taxonomy (NCBI): domain Eukaryota; kingdom Metazoa; phylum Arthropoda; class Insecta; order Hymenoptera; family Formicidae; genus Atta; species Atta cephalotes. Next base: position 2,010,694 of record NW_012130068.1, on the reverse strand, counting down.
TTCAACTAAGGTCGCGATAGTGGTGAGTGTAATCACGGTCTTTGCCGGTGTCCTCTCTGTGACACAGGCTTGATCAGATTGGAACATTGCTATTCGGACCAAACACACAAACCCTCCCGCCGTGAAAGTTGTTCCGCCGACCAAGATTCACCGATGATAACCGTCGTTTCCTAGAAACGCCGCTTATCTGACGATTTTTTCAGGGTTTTGCACCGCAATCGACCGGAAGACCCTCGCCAAGTCGAAATTAAATGCTTGAATTCTGAAATCTCGTAGATCGAATTGGGTGTAAGCTCGGCGTCTCGTTAAAGGAACCGCTCTGTAATTGAATCACGCGAGATTTAGTCATATCGCAGACTTCATTATTTATCATGTAATCGAAATCCGCTAATCTCAATTCACATATCTGTAAAAATTAATGTTACATAAATAATATTTTTTGCATAAATCTCACAATTTTCTATTCAAGCAAACTGTGCAAACCGATCATTTTTTCGAAAGTTTTTAATGAAAAATTATGTTATATTAGTTTGTGACAGTTTTATTAATGGTTATACCCTGTTTATAAAAAGTTTTATTGATGAATTACGAATATGCCGCTAAGATAATTATAATTTCTTTAAAATACTACGTCGAAATTAATTGCACAAACATATAATTTCAAAAACATTATCTTATCGGCGAGTTTATCGAGGATTTGTATCAATTATATCGATAATATCCCTTTATTATTTTTGCCAGCATTGTTGGTCTTGAAACATAGTCCTAAACTGAAGTTGGAGTCCTTTCCGCTTATTATTTATTTTTTTAATATATTTTCGTCAGTAATAGTATCCTTATCTTACGTTGGGATATTCTATACTTTCGAATTTCTTTTTCCGTCTCCATAAATATCATATAACAACTCTTACATTTCCTTCCGTCTAAGTTTTAACATCTGACATGTACTTGCTTTCAAACTCGACCATCAGCTCTATCGTATGCCTCTTTCTCTTCCGGCGTTCTCACACTTCTCACACTTCTCCCTCGAGAATAATCCGTTCCTTTTATGAAAGCTCGTTCTCAGTTCTTTCACGTGTTATCTTTCCTCGACTCTCTTTCGCTACCAAAACATCATCTTGGCAATCCAATTGCGAAATTTGCCGGTTCAGCCGTTTTCAGCTGCGCGAAAATTTTTCGAGTATCATTATCGCTTCAAATAAATGAATATTTATGGCCTGCGATTTATGCAAAATGAAATTGCGGTTTAATAGAAGACTCGATACTGTCCGTAACGTTGTATTAAATCCACGGGACGAAAAGCTTGCTTTTCGCGAGGAAAGCAGAAAGAGCATCTCTTACTTAGAAAGAGGCGAGAAGAAAGGTAAGCCGCGAGGGGGAGACGCGAGACGGGGATAAGAGTGACAAGAGTAAGAAGAATGGCCCGCAACGACACAGTGGAGAGCAAACCATAAAGATAGTAAAGAGCCGCGCACACCAATTCTACGGTCTATCTAGACGACACGAGACGAGAGACCTTTGAAAATCGCGTTGCGCCTTTTATCAAACACACAGCGCAGTTGCGCCTTCGCCGCGATTCAAGCAAGCTAAAGAAAACTGTGTCTGAAAGCTCCTCGCGAGAGGATCTTCGCGAGATCTTCGATGGACGACGATGACGACGATGAGCCATCGTTTGCGACTTTATTTAAGAATTCCTATCTGAGAAATTCCTACTGTTTCGTAGATTACGCCACATTAAATATTAATAAAATATTTTTCTTGTTAATCCTAACTAAACTTTTTTCATAACATTTGACTTAATTTAATTATTATTCAGATATTTGATGCTATTGACTAAAATTTTATTACAAAAATTTACTAAAAATTTATTACAAATTATGGACGTTTCAAAAATTGTCACTGAGAATCAGCGAAAAAATAAGCTTTAATTATAAACACTTTAAATTTACATCAAATTATATTTAATTTTAATTATTTTTAATCATTTCTATAGATCGCCATTACTTCTACTCAATATATCATTATTTTATCTAACAATAAAGTTAAACAATTCGAGAATTAAATTTGACTAAAGGTTATTAAGTGCATACGTTAATATGGACGGTGTTTACTTTGAAATTAATTTGCACAGAAATGAATTGATTTACATTTTGATATACACATGGAAATTAAAAAAACAAAAATGACAAAATGTTATTTAACTCAAGAGATTGGACTTTGTTACTCCTTTTTTAATATCTAACAGTGTATCTTCTCCAAGAAAATGCAAAAAAATTGAAGATGCTTCTTATGGCTATACTTATGGCTGTATTAGAATTTGATATCATCCTACGTTCTTCGAACATCTTGCGAAGATAAGAAGTTTTTCTACATCTCTTTATTTTTCTATCCATTCCATGAAACGAAGAAATTAAAATCTCAGAAATACATCACAATATAAAAAATGAATAATTAATAAATAAATACTTTAGAATCTCACACAATCCATTTCTTTAGGTTGAAATAACAAATCAATCGTTTCTTGGTTACCATACTGAATACACTAATGGGTTAAAGTGTCAAATGTACAACGAATGACATAACCAATCTTCAATGACTCTACGAGCCAGTGTTATTGACACACAGGCCGCGCAGGGGCGAGATCGTTTCGAAGATCCGCGTGAAACCGCAGTTAAATCCGACGTAAAAATAAAGGCGCGCTTTACGCCCCCGAGAGATCCGCGCGAGAAAGTAGAGCGTCCGGGAAGCGGTGAGGAGCGACACAGCCGTGGGATTTACACGTGCCGTCCGGTGATGGAAACGGGGATATGCGGGGGTGACTCGGCGGAAGTGAAGCGAGAGCGGAAATACGGGGATAAAAAAAGGGGGAGAAGAATGGGACAATGGGTACGAGAGATGGATAGAGAAGAGGATCGCGCGGAGGAGTGCGAGAGAATCTCACGACCGGCATTTATGTAGCCCGCGTCTGCACTTAACTCTCTATGAGCCAATGAAGTGGCTAAATCACTTTACGACGGACGTTTACAACGCCATCGACCCCTATTTATTTATTACACCGGTCTACTCCTCCCCTCGTCTCTCCTTCCTCCTTTCGCACCTTGTTTTCTCCTCTCTTCCTGGGAGGAAAGTAACTTTCCTCCTCCGTCTCCGGATTATATCTAGGAGAAACAAATTTAATATGTGTCGTGGAGACGCGGCGCTTCGTTTTTATCCTCACAGGCACGAAATGGGACATTTCATTTATAGAATCGCGTCCTACTGAAATTGCATATACCAGTTTAGGTTTCAGTCAATGACAAACAAATGAATGAAATTATCGAGAAGATTCGCGTAGTGATTATATCGTATCGACTCCCTTTCTTTTTCTTCTACTGCTGTTCACTGAATCTCTAACCTTGAAGGATACAAGCACCACAATTTCTTAAATCCAAAGATAACAATCGGGGGCTCCTATATCTTCTTCTAAGTATATATAAGAAGATATCCCGATGGCCTTCTTCTTAAATCCTTATATGTATATCTTTGATATAAAAAGTAATTTTTCATTCGGTAGTGTCCATTTATAAGGGAAATGCGTTTTACTCGACGCTCACACGGCTCACATATATCTTCGTCCTTGTTTAACATTGATTAAGCAACGACAGGTCTGTTTTTTTCATTCCTCTGTACCAGATTGTATTAGAACTTTCTTGTGTGTGTTTTCGTCAAATATTAAACAAATATTAAATAAATACTTTCACTTTAAGTGCCTAAAATGTACACTAGTTTAGCCTTAGAAAACAAACCTATAGACGAAATGATTGTAAACAAAAATTGATTCTTAAGAAAATCGATTTAAGATCATCCATCCCTTATAAAAGCGTCATAGATGAAAGCTTGACAAGGGCAAGTAATTATGTTAAATATTCAAATTACAATCATTCAAGAAATTACTATATATTTAGCATTCTCCGATTTAAATTGCCAATCACATATTCAATAGAAAAGGGACTAATAAGTTCTGAATCAAACGCTTTAATAATTGATTTCTTTCTTTATAAATCGACACTCTTTCGAATTCATCACGGTCGTCACATACCTCTCTGTGGTTTTCAACTGGAAACTTCGATTTTTTTGACTAAATCTCTGACTTTCTAGCACACAGAAAAAAATATCCGCAGCTAACTGTTTAAAATTTTAACGACTTTTTTTTTAAATACGCCATTCTTCTCCGGTTTTTAAAAAATATCTCTGACAGGAGAGTCAGATTTGATGATCTTTTTTTAGAAAACATACTAAGTATAAGTGTGAATATCGGCAATTTCGATATTATTTAATACTTATTGATCTCCGGCAAAAATGGAATTTCCGGAAAATGAGCCGTCGATTTCTCAAATACTAGTCAAAAGACGCTCGTGTGTGTAACCAATTTGCACGAAAAGCGAAGCTGGAAATTCCCATCCTTCGAAAAAAAAAATGATTCCAATTTATTTCGACGAGCATATATTACCAATTGTATTGAATCTGAAAAACTAATACTGACAACCGCAATACAATTTTTGATACGATACAAACTGGAATCATTAACGAGAAATGGTGATTCTTATGTTTATATACATATAAAACGTTTCTTCGATCTCATTTCGCCGCAAAGGACGCAGTCTCATTGAAATCCTCCTCGCCTCCCGCGATTGCAGATAATTGCAACGGTAGAGGGATAAAAGGATGGAAAGGTACGCGCGATGTTGTTTACCGTAGCGCCGATCAATTTGGAGCGGAGTGGAAACTCGCTTAATTAATGCATTCTAGTCCGGCTCTTGCGCTTAATAAAGAAAAGAGAAGAAAAACCAATGTCCTCGAGAGGGAGACTCGGGGGTAGGAGAGAGAGTTTACCGAATTCATTACCATTCCGTTAATGCCATGCATATTTATAGTCTCAGACGTCTCTGGTTGCGTCGTCGTCATCGTCGTTGTCATCGTCGTCGTTGTCGTCTTTGTCGTCGTCACCGTCGTCGTCGTCGTCGTCGTCGTCGTCGTCGTCGTCGTCGTCGTCAACGGAACAGTATTCGGTGACGTACGCATGTTCATTTACTCAGATTATCAAGAGAAGAGCATACAATGAATAAGTAGCGAGGAAACTGTAATTTACAAAAATCTCAGCAGCCGCAATGATGATTTTCTTCATTTTTTGAAACGAAGAATCGAAAACGTGTTAACATCAATTATCGCGCATGGATGTTTCTAATTCTCGTATCATATGAGACGTAAAATAATATATGAAAAGAACAATTTTGCTGAAATATCTAAAAATTTAGCTAATACAAATCTAAAAATAATTTTGTTGAATCATAAAAATTATAAAGTTATTATTATACAGGACGTTCATATTGATTGTTCGAATGTCAAAACTTTTTGCAGCATTTGCTTGAGATTTCTAAAATTATTTTAATGGTCTGACAAAATTACTTTCAAATCTAGCTAAATTTTTAGACAATAGAAATCTTATTTTAGACTGATGTAAATTTTTAGATATTTCAGCAAAATCTCGTTTTATTTGTATATAGATTGTGTTTTATTCTTGCATTAGACTGCACTAGAATTTTTTTTCCTCACTTTTGCCTATTATTATATATGTATATATATCTATTTTATTTTAAGTTTCAAAAGTGTATACCAATTCATCTATAGAAAATAGACTTAACTCTGATATATTTCACTTGAACAACAGTTAAAGTTAGCACATACGTTCTCGTTTTCTCGATGACGAATGACATGTTTATTTAAGAAATGGATCGGTTAAAGATCGTCATTCCTTTAAAAAATAAGTACTGTACAGGTATTGGATGATTTTTACAGAGTGTATTGATATTATTTTAAGAGAGTGTTTCTACATTTGGAAAACCTTCATAGCAAGTTTCCTGCTATGAAATTTAACTTTTTTTACAATTCGTCAACTATTTAAATTATCTGTCCTGTTTAGATAAAATAATTTTATTTGTTTTATTAAATATAGGGTAGTAAACTATTTTATAATTTCACAGAGTTAATTTGTCCATCCGTCCGATTGTCAATTTTTCAAAAACAGCTCAACTTTTTCAAATTCTATTTTTAATAATAGACACTCAAAACTTTAGCTCGAAGCAAAATATGAGTCAAATCAATTGATTGTAAAGAAGCAAAAGATATAAATAAGATTTTCCATAATATAGATCAAAAATAGCTCAAAATAATAATTTCAAGAGAAATTTAAATTATTATTTTGACCTACTTTGATTGTAACGTATCATACTTCAATATTTTGAACGAAATTTTTTCGGTTATATATAGATTTTTCGCTGCACTACTTCGTTACATCCGTTGCAAAAGGTTTATTTTAACGTATACAATTTCTTATAATAATAAATTATGTAAACCTTTCGATAATCCTTTGAAATTACATTAAAGTCAGGACACAGATCATCAAAGAAACAGCTTGGCAAAGGAAAGAGCAGTATTATCGCGCGAACGTGATTTGTGCCATATTTCTAAAGTAATGAAGCTGTCCCTTCCCGCGGAATATCGTATCACTTTTACGACCCTTACATCAAGCGCTTAAATCAAACTTATTCAGGCCCTTCGCGCGGGTAAGAAAGTGCCGGGCAGTTGGAGAGAAGGGTTGTGCGCCCTATCATGGAGTTGCCACCCTTGGACTGTCCGCCGCCATATGCTCGATTACATGCAAAGTTTTGTCATTTGTGGTTGAACCGTATTACACGGGTTCACGGAGCTTATTTTACGCAAGGGCGAATCTCCACATGGGAGCTAATGAAACTTATATGCTTCCCTTAATCGAAGGCACCGCCCTCTTCTATGCGAAAATATTTTAAGATTGTATAATATTGCGCTAATTACGTGAAAACAATTTTTCGCTACAATTGCGAAAGGAATTGCGATCCGCGTTTAAAAGGAAATTGCGATCGAGAAATCAAAATGCTTTAATCTATTTAAGAATTACATAAAACATTAGTTAAAGCAAAACTGATATATATTAAAATTTCAAACCAATTGATTGTGTCGTTTTTAGAAAAAAAAAGCTGAAGTTAGAGTTTTATTCATTGTGTCTTATATGACAAGTGCATTGAATGCTCAATCTCTATAAAGATTACATGAATAATTAGAGAAAAATCTTTTTTTATGTTCTTGCAATGAATTAATTCTCTTAGTTCATCATGTAATTTTTTTTTTAATACAAATAAAAAGCTGATGAAAATATGCTTTTTTGTTTATGTACAAATCAAGAATGCCACCTTATTTTCAGAATTTATCGTTGCAAGTGATCGATAATCGTTGAACATATTAAATTACTTATATGTTGTAATTTAATATAATTAAAAATTAGCACTTCATAATATTACTTTTTATTCCAGTAAATAACGAAATAACCTTTTTCTTATTACTATTAAAAGATTTTCACATATTATGTTGATATTGCTAACATATAAGAAGGCGAGATAAGCATACCCTCTTGCCACCTATTTCCGCAAATGATCGATCGTATCTCCTTAATTTTGATGGAAAGTTTGTTTTACGTAGACCTCATTTGGCAGTTCAATATTATTCAAATCCAGTAACATGTAAATATTGACATTTTCATTGTGCATTTAATGGTCCATTACTATCGTGCATTTAATAATTATAACCGAACATCAATTCGGAATTTCTAGCGCTGGAATAAGTGACATAATAGATAATCTAATATTGTCACTGTAAATTGCGTCCGCGTTTTAGCGTTTTCATGTAAAAAAACATGAATTTAGGTAACATTTCAAAGTATTCAAATGTGATGTTTTTTTATTTAAATGAGAGAGTCTCATTAATGACGTAAAGTGTGTACGTACAGCGTAGTTACGATTCAAATGAACAGACAGTTACATTATTTAATCGTGCACGGATATGCAATCCGTTGCAGCAATGGGAAATTTTCTTCATTGAAATTGTCTGGCAATCGCATGTAATTAACTCGCTCATTCGCATTGGCATTTTGTTACAACTGAATATTGAATTTTTCCATTAACGCTAGAACGCTCGCGCATAATTGCTATTTAACAAATCACTTTCCCGAGACAGTGTACAAATTAATTATTAGTTTGTGTAACAACAATCTTCTATAATTTATCGATGTTTTAAGTATTCTTAAAAATAATTGGGGAAGAAAGATACGGAAGTCTTGAGAAAGGATGCGATATAGAGCTTTCACTGAATAGTACAGGAGAAAATAATATATTATATGTTAGCCACATTGTTTTTATTAAGTATCATAGTTTCAAAATATTAATTATTAATTTACGTGAAATATAGTCTTCTATATAATTAAGAATCCAAGTATTTTTAAAAACAATCAAGGAAGGAAGCTATGCAGGAGTAAGAAAGGATATGATTTAGAGCTTTTATTGAATAATGCAATTGTTGAAAAATAATATACATATATTTTTATTAGCTATACTATTTTTACAATTATATTTTTACAATTGTTGTAATTTCGAAATAGCAAGACGGATTTTTGATATCTTCAGCTCTTAAAGAGAGACATCATCATTGATAGAAAATCCATCGAGTCTTTGAGATCGGCACCGAATTAATCGCCGTGATTTCAAAACCGAGTTTATCGCGTGACCGCTACGCGAATTTTAATCCTCGAAATATCCTGAGTTTCACGAAGAATCGCGCTATACGTCGACCGATTCTTAACAGAAGTAGACAGATGGATTGAAGTGCGGAAGCTCTGTATTCAAGCACTGCGCGCGACGAGAGTCGCCGCGAAGGTACTCGTGCGGGAGGGTGAGAAGTGCGGGTGTAGGAGAGTGGAAGAGAGGATGAAGAGAGTGATCGAGGGACAAGAGAGGTGGAAAAGCAGGACGCTGCACTCGAAGTTAATGGCGTCAGCTGTTACGTACTGTTGTCGACTTTAGGTCGAAGCCCTGCACCTACTGCCCTTCTCTCTCTTTCTCTCTTCCGGTTGCACGGAGAGAAGCCGGCCGAAGGCGAAAAGAATATAATATTAAATCCCATGGTCTTGCACCCTCAACCTAAACGAATAATCCGCGATTTACGCCACGACCGTGACCAGGGCACCTCTTTTCGCGACCCATGCGAGGAGACGGTACGCGAAAAGTTATCAGGCTTTCCATTATACGTATCTTACGTCTGCCTTCACACCTTGAAAGAAATCCTTCACTACCCTCTCTCCTCTCTTCTCTTTCCTTTCTCTCTTTTTTTCTCTTTCTACCTTCGCCTTAGATTTCGGTTCTCGTCGTCCTATACCAGCATGCGATTCTCCAAGAACTCAATTTGATGTCTTCTGTTATTCTGTTTGTACCGTTGCACCTCTTTCTACTTCTATTCCTCGCCTGAGGACAAACCCTACTTTTTCCATCGCTCGCGTAAACATTTGGACTAAGATGAATTGTATGACGACAACAAATTCCTTCTTCCCTTGCAAATATTAATAATTACAAGGCTACTCTCTATATAAACACAATAAAAATAATGGAGGGTCAATTGTGGTAATCGAAATCAAGATAATAGCTTGTAAACAGAACTGCTACGTGAAGGAAGAACGAAAAACGAGCTGTGTATAACATCCTTCTCAACTTTCCCAAAAATTTAATGTACGAATAAAGCTCTCTTTTATAATTATATACGCAGAAAGCTGCGTGTTCATTATGATGAAAATATATAAAGCGAACAATACAAATAACGCATCAGAATAAACAATTCTATTTGCGAACGGATTGAGGATGATTCGATTGTCGAGAATCCATTGATCGCCGGCAGCTTGGCTCATTTAATCGAACGTCATTGTCCTGTTTGTTCGCGTTTATTCATCATGGCTCTTATTTTCCACATAATTACCGTTTAACAGTTTTGATCTTTTCAGATCATTTCGTTCATGATGGCATATGCGTTGATGAAAATCTCATGTTCCGACACATTTATTAATGGTGCTCATATGATAAATACTTTAATTGAAAACTTTATTTGCAAACGTATCATTCTCCTTATTGACATCGCTTTTGTTGTCGTCTAAAAGTATTATTATTATTTATTTAAAGAGTCTAATAATAGCTAGCAAATATATTTTGTTTAACATATTTGTACAATATTTAAGAAATATTATCAAACATAATGATAGTATCTAACCGGTAATAATTAGAAAAGTAAAATCATAACATTTAAAAAAATAAAATTAAAAAACAACATTTATTTATATATATATATATATATATAGATGATTTTGATTATGTTAACCAAACAGTCGATTAAAATTATTTCACCAAAGCTTTAGTAATTATCATCCAGATTTGATTATTATGATCAGACTTCTTCTTCAGTATTTGAAAACTAAGAACTTTGCCGAATTTCTGTACTCTTCTTTCTCTCTTTTTCTCCTCCCTCTCTTTCTATCTCTCAATAATTAAGTCTCTCATCCTCTTTAGTTTCGTTTTATTTTAGCAAAAGTTTGAATCTTGTCTCAGAAATTCACCATTAAAATTTAAAAAAATATGAGATAGCGATCGAACTTGGACTAAAGAGTAATTAATTTCCAGAATATCCCGTTACGCGCCGTTTTCCTCAATTTTTTAATTAATTTTTATTAACTCAATTAACTCTTCTACATTCCGACATAATGCAACACTCGGAAAACATACGGCGCAGACATTCGCTAGCATTAATATATCGGAGTTAAATACGAGAAGTTTCTCTTCCCTACGCGAATACATTCACGACGGCAGTTCATCTCCCGCGGTCCCCCGCTGATTCTCCGCGAAAATTCTCGAACGCATAATTTCATAGAAATATCTCGCGTGTTCCATGGATCTGTCCTGAGGCTCACGCGAACTTTTTTCTACTCCGCAGCGCGGAAAATGGCTATGGCTCGCGACGCATGGTCTGCTGGTGTCACGATGAAGAATCCACCGCGGTTCATTCCCTTTTTCCGTTACTTTTTTTTTTCTTTCTTTCTTTCCCTTTTTCTCCAGCAGTCGTATAACTTTGGCCCTCGTGTACACGTTATTCTATTTTAACGCCCACGATCACGGCTCGGCTCGAATTTACCTTTGGCTGCGCGAGCAAAAAAAATGTTGTAAGACTTTTTAATATGATTTTTACTATGATTTGGTTTATCTATTTCCATAAGGAATTAAAGGCAAAAATTAATCATTTTAAAGAATCTTACCACAGTTGCAAAACTTTTTCCATTGAACGGCTCGTACGACACTATGTCATCGTGTTCTCAGTTTCTGCTCATGACAATATCCTCTATTATTCGTGTGAACGAATGAAATCACCTTCTAGCATCGGTCTCCAAGATAATTCTCCGTGTTAAACATAGAGAATATTCCAAACTTACATAAGGGATATTTTATAGACAAATATTTTAAATTATCAATTTCACTTGGATGTAAAGCGTATCTATATTCTGTAATAAATTGCAAATATATTTAATATTTTAAATTAACAAGAATTAAGTTTCCTTTAAATAATGATTTTATATAATGATAAGGAATTTTTATCAAATGGCTCATCATCTAAATATCTTTTCTTTTACGTGACGAAGTTCTCCAAAAGTTTTTAATCTTGAAATTTTAACTTTATAACGTAATAAGTTTTCATCATCTCACAAATAGTAAAATTTGGAGAATAATCTGTCCGACTAACTCGACAAAATATTTATAGAAAAGCGAATTTTCCCTGCAGTTTTACGTTATTCGATACCATTGGTTCGTTTTTCGTAACCGAAAGAATCGTGTTTCGGCCGACCGATGTAACCGTTCAGTGGAACTGAAAGTCGCGCGGTTCTTTTTAATTGAAATACATACGAGAAACGAACTTGGATAGAAAAGTTTCGGCTTGACACGAAACAATACTATTGCACACGTTATTCCTTAAATAAGTTAACACATAATAAAAAATATTTCCTATTTTTGTTAAAAACGATTGTTGAAATTTTTTTTGTGAATTTTTTGTGAATTTTTAACATATCCGAGTGTTGATTTAACATAATATGATTATATTATTTTGTTAAATTAATACTCAACATTTTTTAGTGTTTTATTAAAATACAATTTATGAGTAAGTAAACAAATAATATAAACGTAATGTATTTTAAAACACAAATTTTCTAACATATAACCGAATAAAATGTATTAATTACATTATAAATGTTAATTTTATTGAAAAGATATGTTTCCACATTATTAATTTACTTACAAATTGTGTTAGTGTTGCATTTTTGTGTTAATTTTTTATATATTATTCATGTTATTTCCTAACATTTATCTTATGTTAACATCAAAATTTTAGAAGACAAAGAAGATAAATTTAATATGAATTTCTAATTAATTTTCTATGCAGAATTACTAATGAAGATCAATTTTCTACGTTTGAAAATAAGCTCGATGTAAAGCCAGAGATAACATTCTCTTATCGTATCTCTCTCTTATGTCCTCACTAATCTAATATGAGGGACAAAAATTGATTTCACATGAATTGCATCTCATAATTAAATCTTCGGTTATCATTGTCACATACAAGTCTTCTAAACTTAAACACACAGACTACGAAAATCTTATTAATATCTATGTAAATTTATAGGATCACTCTAGGTTACATTGAAAATTAAGGGATTAAGAATTCCGTGCATTTCGGTGGCCCGGGATAATTTCGCGCACTTCAAATAATTTCATAATCACAAGTCTAATCCTGAAGGTAATCAAACGTATCGTATATCTCGTCCCTTACAGCATCCCTCTTAAAAATCCGTGAAAATCTTGAACGTCCATAATAAAAAAACGCAATGGAAAAATAATCACTTGAGAGATTGCGAATGGTACTATATGATACTCGTATAAAAGGGCGTTTCGCTCTATAAATGTCAACGTCACCCTTTTTTTTCTTCTTGCCCCCCGGTGTATCGTGGTCGAAAGAATCATGTTTCAATTCGCGTTACATTCGCATGCGACCGAAAATGCGACGGTGGTGTATTTAACTGGATTTCGCGCGGAAGCACTCGTGGGACGTGGCGCAGCAGTGGAACGGTCGGCCAGTCGGTCGGTCGGCTGATCGATCTCGACAATTTCTACGCCGATAGGTCGAGAGGACTCTGACGCGGTTACTGAAAATATAAAAAAAATAAAAAAGGAAGGGGAAGAAAACAGAAATAAAAATGGACACATACACACACACACGCGCGCACACACACACACACACACACACATACACACACACGTAGCGATCGAGGAGAGACGCGCGCATGGAGAAATAGAGCGTCAACGACTGACAAAAAAGGGGCGCGAGCGCGAACTGTGTTTCAGAAGAAAATATTGCGGCGCGATAAACGTCACCGATAAGCACGTGGAGACGACCAATAAATTTTTTGACGGTTGACGGTGCCCGCGAGAGAGCGAACTTGTTTAGTGGCCGTCGGAATTCGAAATAAAATGCGCCTCTTCTCTCTCTTTTTCTCCCTTTTTCTCTCTTTTTCCGTTTTTATATTTTTTTTCTTTTTGTCGTTTTATTTGCCAACCTTTTACAGGGGGAAGTCCACACGCTGAAGTGCGTAACGGTGCGCAGGAATTTTCCGCGCGTTGTTGGGAAGTTTTTGTTGCAGTCACAGGCGCGCCAGGAAATCCATTTTCCTCTTTTTTTCTCGTTTTTTTAATGAAATCAAACTATTTCTTTCATTCCGTTTGACATTACTCCGCTTCTCTCGATAGAAACAATTTGTCAACGTAGATGTACAGAGTGTTTTAACAATCGACTTTTTCCTAACTGAAAATGTCGGGACGTCAATCTTTTCGAGCACTTCGAAAATGGTTACATTTTCTAATTGAGCAGCAATTAAATGAATAAAATATCTTTATCTGTCATTCAATCTTAAACTATAAGATCTAAATTTAATAAAGCTATTAATATTAATTATTAGAACACTTATGATATACAAGAAATAGCTTCCTTTAAAAGGAAATATGATAATTTCTAAACTCTTCTAGTCTATTAAATTAACAATAAATTTGAATGATCGTATTTTAGAATGTACCAAATAAAATATACTTGCTAAGTAAAAATATCTTATTAAAATAAATATTTAAGAATTTATTGAAGATCTTATATGAAAAAGAATTTATAAAATCTGACATAATACATATTTAATTATTACCAAAAGTTTAACTTTCTTTAAGAAGTGTTCGCTTCTCAGTATGAACGTTTTACTGGATATTCTCAAGCTTTATATTTAATCTCAGAAATTAAGAATTTAAGATTTTAAATTAAACGATTCGAGCAAGAATATGCGGAGTGGGGAGAGAGAGAGAGAGAGAGAGAGAGAGAGAGAGAGAGAGAGAGGAGACGAGACTAGTACGTACGACGTAGGTAGTTATTCTTGTGACGACGTAAGGTTAACGGTAAACGGTAAAGGGTTAAGGTACGAAGAAAAGTAAA
>NW_012130068.1:1965091-1996217 GCF_000143395.1 Atta cephalotes | reverse complement strand
GAGAGAGAGAGAGAGGAGCGAGCATTGCCAGTGGATTATCTTGTGCAGAAGTTCGAAACGTAAAAGGGTTGGCAAGATAAAAAAGAGCATCCGCCTCGTTCCGTACATCATCGGATAGCGACTAGTATAAATGGGTGTCGCCGATAGCCCTCGGCCACCATTGGGAAAACCGATAGCGCAACGATCATTGAGTAAAAGCGTGATTGATAAAAAAGGAAACATGAAACGACCATTGCCTCCTCTCCCGCGGGAATCGTATCTGCCGGCAGTAGCATCGAAATGAAATGATTATCGTATGCAGCGATAACTCTCGTCGTTAAATTGGCGCGGGTAATAAAACATAGAAGGCATCGGTTGTCGTTCAAACGCGAATTTAACAGAAAAAATGTTTCTCTTCGATGAGGGGAACGCGATCCTTTTGAACGCGAACATATATAAACACACTTTCAAGATAATCGATAGTATAAAAAATTCATAACAATTTTTTTTTCATAATAATTTAACATTTTCTTATGAATTTTATTTTAAATACAAATCTTGTTAATACTATTCTTCCATGTAATTTCCATGTAATTTATCATAAAGACTTAAGAAAAGATAAGATGAATGCGACAACTTAGAAAAGATTGAAAACATTATAACATCGATTATCGCTTAAACGCGATAATTTACTCAGAAAAGTGTTTTCTTTTGCTGACAAGTCTTGAGAAATGCAATTTTTTTTTTAACGTGTAACAGAAATATATATTTTAGGAGAATAAATTTGGCATAAAAAATTCATATGAAATGTCTCCCTTGATAAATTAACATCTTTGCACATTTTATTCTAAACACAAATGAATTTTATTTTAAATATAAATCTTATTAACAATTTCCATGTAATTTATTAAGTTACTTAAGATGAAATATGAGAGTTTGACAACTTAGAAAAGAGAAATTTAATCAAGAGATAACGTCACTATTTCGATGTAGATTCGCGATGGATGATGACTCGGGATTATATATTTGGAGACTGGGTATTAACCCACCGATGCACACAGTGCATTCCTTAGATGTCAATAAAGGGATAAAGAGATGGAATCGACTTTGCTTGCCTCATACCTACTGAGATATCGACTTTGTCCGCAATATCCGGCACAGATATTTCGCAATGGTCCAAGTATGTTTCACTCGATTCTTTATCCGAAAGCGATTTCCGAAGCTCCCCGAAAGTAGAAATGAGACAGTATTTTTTATTAGAACAATGAAGCCGTACAAATTATAGAAAACGAACTCTGTTCTGTTTTTTTTTCTATCAACTTTGCGGAATCGAATGTAAGTTTATTGCACAAATCCATTCAATTATAAATCTCTTTGTCAAACATGCAAAACAATTCAATTTTTGTATCTACAAAAATTCAAATTATTTTTATTAAAATATATTTCATATTTATTCGTTTTTTGGCTGATATCAGCTGATATTGATTTTTTTAACTGATTTTTTTATAGCAAAATATAGCAAAAAAATTATATACATACATATACGCGCAAAACAATGTACCTCATGTTGGAGAACCCGAATACCCCGATTTTCATTCAAGCCTCTAATGCGGTATATTAGGCGTCAATCGGTCATCGTCATCGGTGCGCATATGCACATCACTCTCGCGTTTAGGACCGTGTTTTGTACACCGTTCTGCCGGCGAAACGCTTGCCAGTCGGTCCGACAGCCACCGCCGCATCTATTAGTCAATGGCGAATGAATATTTGATAGCGAGAGTTATGGTCCGATCAAATTCCAGCTCCGTGTACACCCGCTGCTTACGGATATTTTATGTACATGACCGGCTGATATATATAGGATGTATCCCTTATTTACGGCCTGTTGCGGATCGACGTGCGCGTACCGTATTTTCACACTTCGCGAAAATTCCCACTTGTCCGAGTTTATTCGCGCTGCATTACATCAGACATCCGAGAGAAACGATGTATTCTTCGCTGTTATACATATACGTATATATGTACGAAATATTCTGGAACCTCTGATTTTAATTTCAGCAACAGGTTCCTTAAAAACAAGCTCAAAACTCAATTATTATCATATTATGTCATTAGATTATTTTCTAATTTTAAAAAGCAAAATAAATTTGTTAATATTTCGGATTATTTTCTAGAAGAATTAGTTGTTATAATTTTTATACGTCGTACAAACTGCAAACGCTAATCTTTCACTGGTAGAACCTATTTATCATCACTGTTTGATTAGATTGTACATGATTTAATCAGACAAAATATGAAACGTTTGCAAAGAAATAAATTACTTCTTTTTCAAAGAAATGTTCATTAATTACATAGGCAGAAAATAATTTTTTACCCGATGATTAGACCATGGTATTTTTATAACTTATTTTGATGCTTTGAAGCTAAATCCAAATTGCCTTATCACGTCACAATTTTTTTTATCAATGGAGTCCGATTTTTCTTTATTTTTAACTTACTAGTTGCGTATTATTTCTATATGTTTGCTATTATCATTCAATTAATTTTTTTTTATCTCAGCTCACATATTAAAAAGCAAAAATGGCTCTAAACATATTTCTATCTCTACATTCATTTGTAATAAGTATCGCATTATAATATTTATTATAGAACATAATATAGAACATAATATATACTTGTGTGATCATACTGACATAACATAAAATATATAAGATGCCTCAGATTTAAAATGAGAAAAGACGTTTATAATTCGACAATTATTCTATTATAACCTTGAAATTTTGGTATTAGATATTTTCGTCTCTAAATGAACTCAGGAATTTTGCCATTAACGGGTGTGACATTAAGTCTGGGACATCTATTTTGACGAATTAATTGATCAGCATGATAGTCAATCATTCGCTGAATATAAAATGAACGAATGCGTTTAGAACTTATAGACTTCCGGAGTGATGAAAACAATCTCATGGATTAACGCTACGCTGCGTAATAGAAGATACGCTTTAAGAGAGATCTCCCGCGCCCGATTGCAACACTCGCCATTGTTATTGTTACATTGTTTCGCTGAAATTAATGGACCAACCGTACTCCTTCTCTCTACGATTTAACTTATCTACGTCTCGAAAATCTCTAAATATATTTGACAAAAACAATTTTGACGAAACTTTGTGAAACAGATTCGGCGGGAAGAATGGTGTGTAATTATTTTGCAATGTAGCACCGTCTATTTTTTTTTAATAATAATCGATGCCATATCAGAGTGTTTCAACCGGTATTCCGTAACACTAGTATTCTGTAAAAATTTTAAAAAAGATAAAAAGAAGCGAAAAAATTTAGTTATATTAAGAGATAAAATTTAGTTAGATTAAGTTAAAAAAAAACGAGTTAAATAAAAAACGCTTTAAAAATTATGAAAATTATCTAAATTATATTGTTTTTGTTTAACCAAGCGATGTAATCACTATATTAGAATGTCTTTTAAAACAATAAAATAAAAAATTAGAACCTTACAACTATTAGAACTTTAGTTTTCATTTCTGAATTTTATTTAGCATCTGATAAAAAAATCTATGTTGAACTAATAATAATAATAATAATAATAATAACAAACAATTTTATTGTATACATCTATTTACAAAAGATTTAAAAACTTAATAATGTAACTTCTAAAAATTTGACTCGTTATTTAATTTGTCATGAATTAAAATAGATTGAAAAACGCTGCTATATATATTACAATACGTGTCAAATTTTTGTATGCACGTGCATGACATTTAAATGACTTTCGAGGAACACAAAGAGTAATGATTTCTGTCAACAATACAATCGCTATGTTATCGCTACGATACGATAAGAGTTAAATGCGTACAAAGTCGCTACGGCTGACCATAGTCGGCTGTTACTACTTGAATTGATATGCCGTCGCGGCACACCATTCTTCTTTACACATACCGGCCCTTTTGTTTCCCTTCATCCATTACCTGGAATACTCCGTGAAGAGACGAAGAAAACAGGAGCGTGTATGTGTGTATATGTTAATAAATGTGTACCGCGTATTTCGAATATAGAACACGTAGAAAAATATCAAAATATTTTGCGAAAAAAAATATATGTTATAAAATAACATATATTTTTTTATAATAATTTTTAATGGAAAATGTTGAGAGGTACCGGAAAATTTTAAGAGTCACAAATCGAGAAACATCACGACGGAAAACGAACGTAATTGAAAAATAAATAACTTTTTGAAAATTAAATATATTTCTGGTCACTTTCAACTCTAATTGATATTTGCGGGTCCATTGAACAATTACGCGCTAAATGTTATAATAAATGTTTTCACAATTTATAACAAACGTTCAATATCGCAAGACATAATTTTAACTTTTATATAATTTTATTCTTTGGATTTTAAAATGAAAAAAATCATTCAATTACGTATTCAACATTAAGCCAATTAAGGTGCACTAATTTAAAAAAACACATTAGATTTGAATACTAAGGAAAGGTATTTGGAAAATTAATATTCGGAGCGAATGCCAATTACGATTAAAAGTTTCTAAAGCAAAATAGAAACACTTCCAATTTCTTTTTTTCTATCCTGAAGTCATTATTGAAATTCATTTTCTATTCTATAAAATGTTTCAATATTATTCTATAAACACTCTATACATACTGTCGTATCCGTGGCACGCTCTAGCCTTAGCTATTTAGTCATCGCGCGTGACTCGCCTGGCGAACCAGCTCCTAGTCCAGTTCTCAAAGGAAAAGCCGAACGAAGCGAGCGAGATAAGAAGGTGGATTGCGAATGGGAAAAAAATCTAGAGAATATACGACGACGAGCGAAACGAGGTGAATATAATCGGACAGTCGCGAGACTTTATCTGCTGCCTCTTCCTGAGTTTGTACATCGTTGCTTTACCGTTGCCATTCTTACAAGTTGACGCTGTCGGTCCTCTCGAATCGCTTCTCTCTCACATCGCCTTCCTTTCCTTCTTCTCTCACGGCGTCTGATTGAACGGCTTTGTCGCGACACAGAGGCACGTCGTCCCGTTGTGGTAAATACATTTCCCGGCAAGTTCGAGCAGATTTTCGACAAAACGGTTGCGTCAGATAATATGGCATTTGACGTACACGTAACACGTTCAAGCTCGATCGCTGTTGACAGCTACACAATAAAAAACATTTTTTATTTGTGTTAAAATTGGTCCTTGTTAAAATTTTTGTGTTGAATGCTTAACATGTCTGTGTGTTAATTTGTTACTTGAATATTTTGTCTTTAATTAATATTTATCTAATATTTCTTAATGTTAAAATACACTGTGCAAATAAATAGATAAATAATATAAAAATAATATATTTTAAAATGTAAATTCAAAGATGAATAAATAAAAAATGTATAAATAAAATATTAATTTAAATGTTAATTTGACGAAGAAATTAAATTTCCACAATTTAATTGTTTCTAAGCTATGTAAATATTACATTTTTTATTATTAATAGTATTAATTTTTTATATAATGTTTGTATTACTTTTCTTAAACATATTCATCTTATGCCAAATTAACATGAAAATCTAAGTGAATGTTTGAGACATGACAGAAAAAATGTGTTAAGTTAATTTAATACAAAATTTTTCAACTGTCAATGGGATGTTCCAGACAGCTACCGAATGTCACTAGAAATCAATCATAAATAGTAAAATTTTGCAACAGTTAACGATGGTTTTCAATTTCTCAAAAAAAAGAAGCTTTATCACTATAATAATAGATACCTATATATCAATATACATATAGCCACTGTTCTTCTCACAGTTTTATTGATCATTCTACAAATCCTTTATACAACGTACAATAACAACGTAGAGTTTATGGCTTTAAGAAGTCGCTCTGTTCCCGCTGCGATCATACGCACGACATACGCAAAAGCGGTAATGTTGAGGTATTACATGTACGGCATGAACGTAATATTAAGACTTAGCGTGTTCTCCGTGAATAGATTCAGCGTATAAACCGGTGTCGTAACACCAACGCGAGACATTTACGCGTCGTTTAACATCTGTGTTCTGAATTAGTGTCAGTAAGTTAGGCAAGTGTAAGTGGATTGTGTAAATGTAGTTACAACTGCACGACTGGACATTGAGAAGTTTAATCTATTACACATCACTTCAAGATGACCGCCAAGCCTCTTGGGCGAAACTGAGAGCTAAGTATTTCCAGCGTAACGCTTGTTAATTATTGTTGTTAATCGTGCGGTCTTCTAACTGCCAACGTTTAGTTAATCGAAACAATAATACGTAATTATTGCGTTATTCCATGAACATTTGATTTATAATTATTTATATTATGACATGTCAATAATTAATTTATAGTAACCGTATTATTACTACAAATGTTTGATTTATAATTATCGCATTATTATTACGCTGTTTCGCAAATGTTCTGTTTTAAATTGTCATGTAATTATCGCTTACAGATTATTTAAGTTCGATTACTCCGATATTGCGCTACGCTCGCTTGTTCGCGAAGTGATAAAATATTTAATCAATCAATTGTGCAATAAACGACATCACGCGATCTTCGTTCGGGCTATTTTCTAACTCAAAGAATAACATTGGATACAGGCGTATGCAAGGGAAGCAGGAGAAGTTCTTTTCTCTTCTAAAGAAGTCTTTGATAAAGAGAAACAAATTAAAACCATTTTTACAATGAAATTAAACGTTATTGCTCATTTTGTGATTCACGCGTTATTCATAAGAAATAAAACATCATAAAATCATGATATATAAACACAACTAAGCCTAGTATGAGTAGGATCTTAATGAATATTTCAGTGTAACTTTTATGTACACATCCAATTCTGCAAACTGCCTGCCGAAATGTTTTCATTCTTGAAATGCAATTATAAACAGAACTAGAGTAATAAATATCACAAATTAAATTGATAAGTAATTTAATATTGATAATAGCATTTTAGAAGGATACTAATAATTTGACTTTTTAATGAATTTGTGATTTATTAGCATCAATATTATTAAGTTACTTGTCAATTCAATTTGTGATATTACTACTCAAGTTCTATTTATGATTGCGTTTCAAGACTGAAAATGTTTCGACGCGCAGGTAGGAATTGAGATATATATAATTCACCGAAATATTCAATTAAAATCGAATTCATACCATGTAAGCTTTACTTATTTAGCTGTATATTTATAAAAAAGTTCGTTGAAGGTTCTCAAAGGCTAATTTTATTGTAAATATTTTAATATCAAGTAAATATTGAGTGAAAATGAACTGAGAAAAGATCAAATGAATGAAATGAACGTTATTTGAGCAAGGCGGATGCTTAATAATATTGTAATAATCTTGATGGCTATAATTATTTTTATGTAAATTTTTACAATTTCCAGTTCAAGAAAACAGCGCATCTATTATTTGTCGGTCTTGCAAAATAACGGTCCTACTGAAGCTGCAGTACGTAATATTACAAAGTAAATTGACAAGCAATTTAATATTGCTGATACTAATGAACATCTTTGAAATGCTGGAAAGAGTTTATTGCAAAAAGTATTAACTCAGATCTGAGATCGACTTGAATTTCCCAAATTTCATGCAGACATCTTACCAATTAAGACTAACAATAAGTATATACTTTAATAAGTTATAAGTTGTAAAGATATAAATTGTTATTCCTCCTAACTGAAATCCTGAGATACTCTCATAGCACCGGACATTTTGAAACGACTTAACGAGATTCAATCGATATTGGGCGCGTGTAGCGAATGGCAAAGCCTTGCGTAATAATACCAAATCCCATAAAGCAGAAATAGTGGGGGATGATATATCATGCGTATATAGTATCGGGTTTTTTCTTTTCAGCGTAAAAATTTAGTTTTATCGTGAGCTTCTGGCGAAATGAGCGATTCGCTGATACTGCGTCTCACAGAATCGTGTGCGACGAAGCGAGTCATCGTCACACGTGACTCGGATTTACGGATGGCGCTTTTAGCTTGTCTCTCCATTTTTCTGGTCGCGAGTTCCGGATTTGCGAGGGGAGATCGGAACGCTTGGTGACCGCCGAGGAGGAGGAGGAGGAGGAGGAGGAGAAGAGAGAAACGAGACAAAGAGCCGTCGTTCGACGTGAAAGGGAAAAAGAGAGCTTGTTGTAACAGCAGGCACTGACTTTATCGGGCTTTCGAGTTTATATATTTTTCTTTTACAAGAGGTTGCCGCCCCCGCATTTTCACGCTCTCGAATCCAACTCTCTTTCTTCTCACTCTCGATAACTTTTTCTCTCTTTCTCTCTTGTTTTCCCCGTTGCACCGTCGAACACTTGCATTCACCGGCAGCCGCCCCATTTCGTGCACTGCGCATTTATTTCAATGCCCTATCCCCGCCGAGTCTCTCTTGTATCCTCTCTATCGCGCACCCCTTTTTCGCACTTAGAAACCAACCTCTTCCGACCACTCTCCATCGGTTATTTATTTGCGATAGTACTTTTTACACCACTGGCCGCTATCGTGTCGGAACCCTTTGTTCCCTAGAGCCACCCCCGGAGCGCGATTCCTTCCTCCCTCCCAACGGGAGGTTGAAAAGCGGCGAAGATGTACGAAACGGTTGCCCAGCGGCCGTTATTAAGGTGCATCGTGAAGATGGAAAAATAATGATTTTCGTCCTTCCATGGTATTTTGTATTATCGAGGAATATGGTCATCAAAGCTTCATTTGATACATTTCTTTTTTATTTTTTTTTTCCTTTTGTCTTGAATCTGGTACGATGTTCGATAATGCAGCTTTCTAGGCTTGGGGCGGCTTTATCGAACTCGCTCATGAGCTCCGCTCAATTAGCTTTCCCTTCGATGCAATGACAAAAGCGTAACGACGCGTGTCCATTCTCGAGTTACTTCGTGCCTCGATTCTTGCACTTTGTATTTTTCTTTTTTTTTTAACGAAGCTCTTCCCTGATTTGTTAGAGTGTACATTTATTAAATATAAAAAAATCGCAAAAAATCGCACAAAATATCTTTATTGAAATTTAATTGAAAGAAATTAACAACTTCCTATATGATAAAGAGTGTGATTTATTTAATGTTACAATTATTTGGAAATATTTGATCGATCAATTAAAAGAAATAATTTTAATTGACCAATCAAATAATGCTTCAAAGAACTCGTGCACTACAAGTGGACCATAGCCAAAGTCAAACGTACACATATAATTACTTAATTTAAATGCATATCATTATACCATAAACGGGCGATCTTATCTTATCTTACGTACGTGAACCAATGTAGGTCTTAAAGAGCCCGATTAACGGATCCAACTAATTGGGAAAACCACCCCTCCGTTTTCACAGGGAGAGCAGAAACGCTGGACAGCCCGCGCAGACAAGCGCAGGCTCGCTCGCTCGCTCTCTCGAGCCGGTAACAACAGGAAGATTAATCGCTTTAATTTCCGAGACATGATTAATCATAATTAACAGCTTGCGTTAGTAGCAGCCTCGCAGTAGGGTGAGAGAAGCGCCGAAAGAGGGGGATGAGAAGCGCAAGCGAGGAGAAGCAACATTACGGAGAGACTGTGACAGATAATATCGAAATACGCGAAATTGAAGATAAGGCCCGAATTTGAAGGTAACCAACAAGCGAGGCAGAAGCTGTTAGCTTCTCTCGCAATACGTCAGCTAACACTTATTACGAATTCCTGTAATTTCATCTACAGGAATTTCCATATCAATGAGATTAATTTGATTTTGTCAAAGTGAGTTTGTTTAACATTGTTTCGCGCAATTTCTTAATTTTTAACATTAACGTACGTACGCACAGACTATTAATCCAACTAGAATATATGAGTCGTAGTGATTTTGAGACATTTTTTTAATTTTTAAATAGTGTACACCGAAGGAACAATTTTGCTAAGTCTAAATATTTAACTGGCTACAGATTTAAAAAACAATTTTGTTGGACCATCAAAATAATTATGGAAAAAACTCAAGCATAATGAGAAAAATGACTACAAGATATCCAAAACGCGACTCCTTTTATCATTTTTCTCAAAGTTATGACGTGATAAACTTTTACTAACGGATTCGTGTGAGAAGGTAAAATATTGAAAATAATTATTCGTCTAATAGAAAAAAGTTAAATTTTGTTCCACAATATTATTATATTATATTTATGCTAATTGTAAGTTCAAGTAATTTGTTACATAGCTGAAAACTTTTAAAAGTTGGTTGTTCCATCTTTGGATAAACTATGTGATAACTTATTTAATGGATGAACAAAAGAGTAAAAAAATAAAAGAGTAAGAAGGTGAAAAAAAACTAAAGTTTCAAAAGATAGAACAATGCAGTCTATATCTTTTTCCATAACTAGTAGATAACAGAAAGGTGAGTCTAAAGGATTCATATTTTTTTTTAGTGTCATGAGAAATGTGGATTGTGAGTTAAATCATAGATTGAAATTTCGCGAAATCTACTAAAGATTATAAAAAGTGTCTCGTCGTACGCGCATCATATAAACGGTTTATTCATTGTCTGCTCTTCTTAAACTAATGGCGCTCTGCAAATCGCTATTGTTGGAGAGAGTAGCATGTTGCGGAGGTTTCGCGTTGCCGCGCGAAATCTTAGGTATTCTCATACAATAGAACATCGTGTAAAAGTTACGCGAAGCCCCAGCGGCTCTACGCCCACGAATCCTCAAACGCAGTGGCAGACTTACGTTTAAATATTCAGGTCTAAAGATGTAAAATTATGCCGCGGAGAACGTGAACTGTACCCAAAGCGGAGTAAGACTTAAGACATTGACTGGAACGGGAAGCAACTTTGAAAATTTCGTATTCCTAGGGAGTCTTAGTGTATATCCGCCTTTTAGGGCAAAGTACAAGGCAAACTTGAGACAGAGGCCACCCTGTCTGTTTACTTCAATAATGTCGTATTAACATATGAAAATAAAAGTAAGATATGGTGTGCGAGATAATTCTATAGAAATCTATAAAATTTTATAGATCATCAAGATGATCCAAATTCAGATTGATGAGACTAAATCTGATCAAATAAGAGAAATTTTTATTCCTAAAAATTTTACTCCTGTAATTTTATTCATCTATAGGAATTTTGATGTCAATGAAGTTAATTTGATTTTGATATTATTAATATGACTATTAAGAAATGCTTTCATCAATACAGATTTTAATTTGTTAACGAAAATTTGATCGAATCTCACTCTGATTTTATTAAATGATTTATTAAATTTTCTTAATTATGACTAATAAAATAAAAAACTAATAATAATCTATTTGGATCAGATAAATTATTTTAAAATCAAATTCTCATAAAATGAAGAATGCTAATTTTACAATTATTTTATATTTTTACAAATTTGATTTCCAATCGTATGTAATTAAAAAATTAATATAAATGAGAATTCTTGTAATCAAGGAATCGGTATTGGATTGTTATGGTAAAGTTAGAGAATGCAGATAAAGTTTGAGAAAACAATCTTGTTATCACTGAGAATGACGTTTCAAGAGAGTGCGATAAATGACCATTAACTGTCGGAATTGTTTATAGTAATTGCTGAGGAAAAAAAAACGCAAGTAAGAGAATACAAGGAGAAAGGAAAGAGGGTGCGATATAATCCGATGAAAGGAGGTCAAGAGCCGGTTGGTTAGAATGAATAATATCCTAACACATGCGGCGAACAGTTTCAACCCCGCGGCGCTTCATTTAGCACACGCTCGCGCCCCCTTCTCCCATTCTCCTTTTCTCTCATCTATTCCTGCAGAGAAGGCAATGTTTTTCGCAAATTAAGAGATTCGCAATAATGGCCTTAATGGTAGCCGTAAGACTAGCAGCTGAAAATTACGTTGCCACTTAAATGCGATTATTTATTGCCTAATTTACTATTACTGCCGACAGGACAGCCCCGTGTACTTCGGTACACCGACTCGTTATAGCATTATGGCTCGTTGTGTACTCATAATTAATTTTTTCCTATCTTCGTTCTTTTCTTTCCTTTCTTTCCTCCTCTTTACTCTTCATCTCTCGATTATCCATACAGCTGAGGTTGAAAACTGCGAGAGACGTGTAGGAAATTTTATGAGCTTTCTACAATAAACCATTAGTAATAGATTAGAAGTTCTGCAGGAACGAATTGTGTGAAACGAGTAATGTGTCATAAAACAATAACAAATCAGTGATTGCATGGAGATGATCAAATTCCATTTATGAATTATGAATTAAACGTATAATTAGATAACGTTATGACTAATCAATCAAATATGAATACAAGTCAGTATTCATAGATCGGTATAGTCCATTCTTATTTCTGATTTCAAGATTATCTTAAGTATAATGTCTTAAGATGCTAATGAAGGTGCTAATATTGCTTTGTGCATTGTTCGTGCCATCTGAAAATTGCACTTAAATATAAGATTCGATTTTGAATACAAGCTATATTGTCTTGTTGTTTGCTTTGAGAGTTATCATCCTTTTGATTGTTTGAAATATGTATTTATGACGTAGTTTAATATGATTTATTCTAGATATAAATTTTCCAAGATTAATGATTATTACTTAATTAATTTATGACTTACCATTAGTGTTATATAAGTGGAAACTAACAGCTTATTGTGAAAAGCCCATTATGCGTAAAAATTGATTAAGTAATCGCGTGGAAAAAAGAAGGTAGCAATTAGCAATAACGTTTATATCTTTCTTGAGTTCGATATTAAATCCTAAAGCTTTAGAAAGCTTAGCTGAAGTTATTCACATAATATATTTTGGCACGGAGTACTTTTGTCTCCCTGGATCACACGGTGATTTGTGTGCATAAGCACAAACGAAGATTACAATTTAAAAAGGATTTTGAGAGACGAGAGAAAATCGACAGTTAATAAAAGCGTCGGAATCTCAACGCCGGACTGAGATGTCGAGGATCAGGAGCGTTATATGAAGTCTTAAGCTTCGCCAGCGAGAGTCTTTGGGGCGGTTGCTACTCTGCTACTGCTGCGGCTGATGCCCGATCGGAAAGTATTTCTCATTTAGCCTTTCAGGCTGCTCTCAGGATTACCCCTCGACCGATCCCACTTTCCACCGCCTATCACCGTCCCCCCCTTCACTTGCACACGTCTACCGAAGACATCAATAACGCCAGCTCCAAAGTTTTGCCCCGCTTCAAAGTGTTTCTCCTACCTTCTTCTCACCTCCCACTTTCTTTTTCCTGCATTTTTTATCGCTCACGTCCGATGGTCCGGGAAGCAATGAACTTTGCTCAAAAAATGACAAACGAGCGTTCGCAAGAAGTGGCGGGAAGCTGCAGCGAACGGTGAACGGAAACCAGAGCACAACCGCGGGACGGAAATCTATCGGGTTTGTTTCTAAATCTATCGTAACATGGAATTTCCTGGATAATCTTCCAACTACGTTTTCCTTATTAATATCGATCATTTATAAATTTTCAATTAAAGGGCTTATCAGCAACAGTGGGCTGACTCATATTTTGCAAAAACTGTCTCATAAATTTTTTTTATCATAAATTAATTATGGAGGACGCTGAAACAGATTACTAGAATGTCAAAACTTTTTGCAACATTGCTCATCATGCTTGAGCTTCCTAAATAATTGTTTTGATGGTCCAACGAAATTATTTTCAAATCTGTGTATCTAGTTGTGTGTGTATCTAGTTAAATTTTTAGAATTTAATCGAAACGTTAAAAGAGCAGTAGGAATCAGCGGTACACAAAGTATTAGCAATAAATTACTTTAATCACGTACAATTATTACTTTAATCACGTATGTTCTCTTTCGGACGTTTCGGCTACAGGTTTTTAGCCATTTTCAACAGAAAAAAATCGAATTTTAATTGTAATTCATTATATATGTATTCTGGAGTATTGTTATAAGTAACACAAACTTTCATAAGTAACAATAGAAAATAATAAACTATGCATGACACAATTTATTTTTTCCGTTGTTACAAAATGTGAATTAGCCTACTATTGCAGTACATGGACAATGATTTTACTAAAGTCTCTAATAATTTAAATACAGATCTGAAAATAATTTTGATGAAAATTACGTAGGAAACTCAAGTATGATGAGCAATATTTCAAAAAATTTTAATATTTTAACAATTAACAATTTTCATTGTTCTCCATAATTATTTTATAATCTAACAAGATCATTTTTATATCTGTATCTAGTTAAATTTTAGATACATCAGCAAAATCGTCCTTTTCGTGTAAGCCTTCGATTATCTTTTGGAAATACCAGCGTTTTTATGCGATTAAAAATTTTCCTTTATAAGGTAAAATTTGATTTTCTTTCTCGCGTACTATTCGATGATTTCTGCAGAATGGATCACTACCATTTGCATTTACAATCGCGCAAAGGCAGGTCGCGAAACGTAGCAGAGTAGGAAATACCGGCAAGATCGAAATTCGAGCTAACAAGAGGTAGTCGGATGAGAGATCAGGCGTTCGAAAAGAGAAACCAAGAATTGAGGGAGCATTTGAAGGGACTGCATCAAGTAGATCAAACTGTTGGTTGCCCTCACGGGGACCAGAGAGAACCACCGAGAACCCGAATGAAAAAAAAACTCTTAACCAAATGACGTGAAAGAAAGATCCATGGCTGCGAAAGGAAAAGGAGAAGCGAAAAACGGAGTGGTGGACAGGAAGGAAAGCTTTCTGAAATTTTAAGCTCCTCCGAAAAGAATAGCCGATAAGAGGTTGGAACGAACATGCTCGCGGCGAGAGCGGGGCAAATAAAAAGTTCTGCAAATTTGAGTGGTGGTTTTAACGCCGATGTACGAACCACCGTGGCTGACCGCCGATAAAACCGCTCTTCCTGCCCTCCTCCCCCGGAGGCCGAAGGCGATCCCGGCTACGATCGATTGTAATTAAATGGAAACGCTTTTACGTCCACGATGGGCTCGTTACGCTTATCGCTCCATTTTCTCCCTTTTTTTTTATCACGAAATAATATTTTAATTATTACAGCCGCGACGCGCGACGTCAAGCGCGGATTTAGCGACGATAAAATCGCCTTGCTGATGGAACAACGATTTCTTAACGTGAAAGATAAAATCCGTTGCTTAAATATAAATTTGCTTTTTTCTAGTACAAATCTGTGCGAGACTTTTTTTTCCTCCATTCCAATGTCATTACAATTTTGGCGAGTGTCATTTATCGCAAAGTAAATGCAAAAATAAATGTGCTTTTTAAACGCTTTTCATTTTTCAGCAACTAAATTGCAGCTAACGTTAAACAAAACTGGTAGAATCCTGCACTTTACAAAATGTGCGTGGTGGTTTTAACGCCATTGGTGTTAAATATAATTCTCACTGTATTGCTGATATAAATATCAGTGTGAATTTAACGCCATGAGTTTTAAATCATAGTGTTAAATTCTCATATTTTTAGAGTGTTCTTTAATCGAAAAAAATGAAATAACATCATATATACAGAGTAAACTGTCAATCACGTGCAAAATATAAATAAAAAATATTAATAAATAATAAAAAGAGAAATAGAGGAATAATTAATAAAAGGCATAAGCATTACAAAAGATAACTTTTTCAAAAACAAATAAGCTCTCCTCGAACAAGAAAGATTTACTTTACAATCTCGACTTGCTATTTAAAGAAAAATTAGTCGTTTCTTTGTTGTAAACAATTTCCTTCCTATATTAATTAATTAAAAAAAACTAATCATGTACAATATATTTTTATACAAAACCAAATAATTTTATTTAAATTTGTACAAAGTTGCGCACGACGATGTGACTACATTACACAGCACAACAATGCGATATGTTTTACTTTTTTTTTTAATGTGACATCGTTTTCTCTTGTAATGTATAATATGCACTACATTTTATAGTAATTGTATTAATATCATGTATGTACATCACGATATATCTAGAAATTCATGTATACGATTCTTATCAAGAAAAAAATTTCTACATACAGCTTTGTGCAGTACATCAGGGACACGCGTAAGTATTCATGTAATTCTGTAACATTAATTGTAGAAATTCTGTACGTCTGCCCACGATTAAATTAATTGAACTTGAAACTAGTTTGAAGTTCTGAAACGACTTTACTGAATGTCAGACTCGAGCATAAGTCCAGATGATAAGATTAAACAATTAATTCACATACTCAAAAGATAATCTTTTGGTTGACACCTTTCACCGATATTATATATATTTTGGTATCGGCAATGGCTACTCAAGGTCCAGCGGATCCATGTTCTCGGCAAGTAGTAATACCGCAAATGCGGTCAGCCGCCAGTCCAGATTCTGATGGAAATCGCCGGCCGCAAATCCAGATTTCCACGAGAATCGCGAAACACGACCGACATTCTCGATGAGAAATCGTAGAATTTACGTGCCCACCACCGCCGCCGCCGCCGCCGCCGCCGCCGCCGCCGCCGCCGCCGCCGCCGCCGCCACCGCTTACATTAAATTAAAAGCTTAATTAACTGCGCACTGCAAGTGGCAATCAATAGCCGACGGAATTCCGTAATAAACCGCCGCCTTATTAATATGCGCGTGAAATTGGAAATAATATCAGGAGTTAGCGCGTGATAGCTGCAGGAAAAAAAAAGATTTTCGAGGCAGCTCATATAACCTAGAGAAAAAATATAATGAAAAAGAATATCGATTTATATTCAATTTGAGTTATTTCTAATCATTCCTATAAGTTGTCACTGTTTTTATTCAATATATCGTTAATTTAATTGACTAAAATAAGTACACGGGGAGAATTTTTTTTTAGAATTTATCTTGAAAATATGATAGTCGTGAGACAATATTGTATTTCAAAGAATTTTAATGTAAATCTCTCTCATTCATTAATAAAATTACAATAAAGTATAAATTAAGTCAATTTTACTGAAGTGCATAGTGAAAATCTTTAAAAATATTGTATTGTATCACAACTACCATATTTTTGAGGTAAATTGTAAAAAAAAATTCTCTCCGTGTAAAATTAAACAGTTGAAAATTAAAAATAATCTTCATATACTCGCTTGTACAAAATCCTATTCGCTTGTACAAAATCTCGTAAACTATAAGTATAATATATTTAACAGTGGTGTTATATCTTTTTTTATTGAAATTTTTAGACTTTATATTGAGACATTCTCTCGTTACACGTAAATTTTCAAGAATTGCTGAATTACTCTTAACGATTAGATATTTACGGTAATTAAATAAAGCGCTAAATGGTCGTATTATCGAACGCAAATGATATAAAAACTAGGATCAATCGCTGCACGTGTTGCAACAATACTACGATTGTCACGCACGATTTCAATCAAAATAACCGCGGTGTCAGCATCGTCTGTATGTGCAAGCAAATATCCATTGCAAAAGTTGACTCGGGACAAGCCAATGCGTGACCCACTGACGTCAACCGTCAACATTGCTGTTGTTTTCAGAGATGTCGACGACTAGTTTTACGTCATAACTTCTCGTTACGGCCGATATTCCGAACAAGGTTATTCATATCTGCGCAATTTTTTCCCTCCCAGAGTTTATCAAGACCCCCCCCCCCCCTGGATACTCTGGTTTGATATAAAAATAGCAATGAACATTGCGACAACCGACTGTCGCAATGACGAAGTGTGATAACACCATACAGAACATTCTATTTAATATAGCATACTGTAATATTACAAATATATCTTAATAATATGTCTTCAGTTAAAGCCAATTTAATTAATTGTAAGCCATTATAACAGTAAACGAATTTTTAATAAAGATTTTAATTAATATAATATATTTTTTATTGCGGATTTTCGATGGAATTACATATTTAAAGATATTTAATATTTAAAGATTCGTAAAGAATAATTGTTAAAAAAGAAAGATATATAAAATTTACATACAAAACAATATTTCAAACAGTTCATTTTTAGCTAAGTTGTAGAAATACTTCAAATGACTATTCCTGGGTTGAACACAGCAAAAAATTTATTGCAAAATTTACTTTAACTTATTAATATTCAAATCAAATACTGTTCTATTTAAAACCAGATGCAGAACGATCTATATAGACAAGAGTAGAATGTAGAGCAAAGGTGCCGAATTTAAACGCACGAGCCTGCTGTGTCAATAGCGATAACGATGTATGTACCGATTATGGCAACCGTTTTATCGCTGAGAGCGCCCAGATTCTTTAGACGATAAATTATGTATGAGCTCTGTCGCGAAGCTTACCGGGCGAAGGGTAAAGGACAAAGGGCGAGAGGTAGTACATACGAGACAAGAATACATATTTATTCATTCAACGGGCGCATATTTTTTTGCATAATGCAGTTCTCGCGCGGTGCTCCGATCTCGTCTGACGTCGTCTGAAATATCGGAAGTAATTTCTCGCGAAGAAAAACGAAGTAAAAAGAAGAAAAAAAGGGGGGGAGGGAGGGAAAGAAGAAGAAAGAAAGCGCGATGTTCTTATGTGCCGCGGAAAATGGAATGATAACTCGAGACGAATAATCGCGAAGGAGACGCGAGTTTATGGGAAACGACGCTGCTAAAGAGACACATAATTATCATAGTTACTCGCAGTCATGGCGGGCGCCGAATTGTTAAAGTGTTGAGCGGCGAGGAATTCTGGACGGGCTCAAAACCAGCTCGTGAATTTAGGAAATTCAAGCTGCATGGACACACACGAAAAAAACTCGCCGGAATTAATCACCACCTACTAAAATAACTGAACTGCGTGACATAGTTGCATCTCTCTCCCTCCTCCCCCCCCCCCATCCCCCTTCTCTCTTCCTGTCAACAAAATGTAAGACTAAATATTTACGAGAGCAGATGTTTTATATAATTAATATAATTTACTTCATTCGTAATGTGCATTAATATTTGATGTTTTACATGAATTTGCACTTAAATTATTTTCGATGCTTCAATCATACTTTATCATATTTTACACACAGAACGATTTTGCTGAAGAATCTAAATTTAACTAGATATAGACATAGATCTAAAAATAATTTTATTGAACTGTCAAAATACGTAATTATACATGACACTTAAGCATAATTAATGGACAATATTATAAAAAAATCTAGATATTCTAGTAATTGGCTCAAGCCATATAATTATTTTAATGATCTAATAAAAAATTATTCTTATATCTGTATCTAACTACATTTTTACTTTTTATTTTAACAAACTATTCTTTTCAATGCAATAATAAAACGTTTAAAAATAGACAAGTGATACCTACATAAATTATTATAATTCATTATTTATATGTGCGTTTAAAGTACTTTTTTATCTTATATGTCAGAAATGTTTCCCATTTCGCAATGTCAAGTATTTTGGCCCTATTGCAATCGATTTGAAATTTTGACAAGCAAGATTTAACAATAAACACGTGTTAACACATACCACTTTGATCACAACTAAGATCAACTATTTGATCAATGGTCGCACGTCGAGGCAGCTCAAGCCTAACTTATAATATCAGAAAGTATGCGCCCTATGCGCCAAACCTTGCGGCTAACTAAATATTTGACCATACTGTAGGCAGATCTGCTAAAATTGTCCGGTATTCCACCCTCAAAATAGTTAACAATAATCGATAGACCGCTATTTTGAAACAAAGTGATGACAGTGCATTGTTGCGAAATTGTACGAAGACACTCCACGCGCGTTTCACTAATCCTATCGCCATATAGTATAATATATATATTAATGATGGAGCAGTGTGCCTAACAGATTTTATTATTTTAAACAAAATATTAAATTGTTTCTATAATAAATAATGAATGAATAAATATATAATTTCAATAGATAGTAAATTATATTTAATAATAAAATATTACGTTATTTTTAATAAATAATTAGTAAATAAATATATATTTAGCTTCAATAAATGGTAAATTATTTATTAATAAAATATTAAATTATGTTATTATATGTGTGTCAAATTTTCCAGATTTGCCTCTTCTTTTAAACAAGAAAATAAACGTTTTTTTCGTTTCTTTAATCTGGATTTTGAGTCACGTCAAGTTTCGCGAGCGTATAATGCTCGGACCAAGCTCGATGCTTAATATTTACTATCCGGGCCACGTTATAATAGTTATGACACGATGGATCGGAGTAATAATACGGCCGGCATGCCGGTACTCTCAGTCATATTTCATGTTCTTAATACAGTTCCAACATATTATATACTTCGTCGCCGCCCGAGGCAGGCGTCTCTTTTCCGGGTCTCAAAAGTTACCAATAATTTTACGTAATCGCTTCAACGCATTATCTCGTTCCGCAATTTTGTAATGCGCGACCTGCAAGTTTGACATTAAACATGACGATCGGCGACACTGTTATCGAATTATTGAAAAAACAGGCATTAATTGTTTTTGCCTCAAACGATTAATAGTTGACTACGTTTAGTAGAAAAAGGCAACTATTGTAAAATTCATTAATGATTAATTTTACTCTTAATATCTTATTGAATCCAAATGTATAAGCCAATTACATTAAAGAATTTTACAACAGCAAAGCTATTTTTTTTACTGCCAATGTCTTCTAATTCTGAGAGAAGAGACATCATATTATAAACTGATTGTATAATTTGTAAAACTTCGATGTTATTGCATGAGAGATCGAAATATTGTAACATTAATAATTCCAAAAGTCTTGAAAAAATATTTTCAAAAAACAGCAAATAAAAATAAAGAAAAGCAATTTTATTAATAATTATTTTAAATTGGATATGCATGGATACCAATTTATCAAAAAAGAACTATAGTGTAAGCGTGTAAATAAACTTAGCAAGATTAATTTTATAATGAACATGAATTTTATAATATTTAAACTGTATAATATTTAAATGTATAATATGATATGCTTGTGACAAGATTATCGTTCAAATGAAAATTTAATTTTGTGTATGATATGTAGAATGACATTCGTACACAGCTAATACATTTTCAATAAGAATCAAAGATGAAAACGGATTAAAAGCAAATAAATAATTCATTATTTTATTATTTATATATCTCCAACTCTATACAATCTGCTAATATATACCGAATAAATGGATTCGTGGAGCCATCTTCTGTCCATTTGAAATTATTCCAACAAAATTTGCCCCTCTGCCGATAACATTGACTAGTCATTTTCTTCTACAGAAATAATTACAAAAAATACAAATAATATAATATCATTAATAATAATATTATTGCGTCGCAAATATGCAAGCTTTTTTCTGTCCAGTATTAATAATGAATATTGCATCAGAAACCAGAGTTGTGCATTTACACGTAAAATAATAATAACATCTATATCTATGTGTATGTAATATAAACTATACACATGTTTTACTTGTTATTTATATGTATAAACAAAAATTTATCATCGAAGCTTATATTGTCTAAATTATATATGTGTGTACACTAATAAAAGTCAGATATATTAATATATATTAATAATCATATACTATTTTAATAATTATAATAATAATTTACATATTTTATATTGCTTGTGTGATTGTTCATATAAAAAATATTCGAGTAAATTTAATATAAATAATACGTACACATTTTTTTAATATAAACTCTTGAAATTAAAAAATATATATGGCACAATCTTATAATAACTATAATTTATATCGACAGTCGAGAAATTCACATCTCATATATCCAACAGTCGTAATAATGTCTGTACTTTTCTCAATCCAATTATTCTCAATCCAACCAAGATTTACTTGAGAACAATGAAAATTTACTTGGAACTAGTCTAGCTTTATTTTATAATATCTCATCAATGAATGTAACATGCATAACGTTCCGTTCGATGAATTCAATCATGCGTTTCGCGGACTCGCCTGTTGTGGAATCTGACCGGTTCCGATTTTTCCACAGGATCTGCTCTGTAGAAGGTGGAACTGGTTGAACGGGTGCTCTAGCAGGTTTAATAGTTCTCGCCTTTCTCTCGCGGTCTTGTTCGACAGCCGATCGATTTCACAACTCCCGCGGTGATATCGACCCCCTGCGAACTAACGATTATCACAAACGACGTCAGCTGTTTGTCCGGACCTAGCGCGTTATCGCATACGCACGAGCCTCCTCGAATTGTTGTCGGGGATTTCGCACAAGCCCCCCTGCAGCGAGGGATTCCTCGTTGCCTCATCAGAATCTTTTGACGGCATGCGGTAGCACATCAATCTCAGATTGGCTCAGATCAGCGTGTGAATTCTACGAAGCAACAATGTTCTCCTGGAGGAATGTCTTCTCCGTCGTCTCACAAAAGTTTGGGAGAAAGCTGCATTTGTCAAAAATCCGGTGAGTATGAGACTCTGATATTCTTCTGTCAGAGACTCACGTGGATAGTTATTTTAATTTGCAAGACAGAGAGCGTATAATAAATCGTAATAACACATCCTAATATATATATATATATATATATCACTTGCTACAACAATAATGTAACTTAAAAATTGTCATTTTTCAATTTCTTACAAAAAAAAGAATAGAAACATAAAAATGAAATGTAAAAGAAAAATGGAAATATAAAAAAAAAATTATTTTGGAAAGAAAAAAAAACAATATAGTTTAAAGAGTATTTTTGATTTTTATAATCAGTTATTACATTAAAATTACGTTTCAAAATTAATATTATAAAATGTTCAATGATTCAAAACATTTAAACTTATTTTCTTTGTTTTTTAATAGTATCATTTTTGTAATATATAAATGAATGAAGAATACTTATTATCAAATATCAATATATATGGAATTTATAAATATCAAATAAAAAATATTATAAATACACATTAAAAGTATTGTAGAAAAATGTAAACAGCAAAGTCGAAAGGTAGTTCTATTTTTATCTTCAATTTTTATAAAGATTTCTTGCCAATATATTTAATTTTATTAATTTTATATAGTAATAATAAAAAATATATTATATTAAAAATATAATATATTTTAAAAAAATTATTTTCCGCTGCTTTTAAATTATGAATCTTGTTGTTTGCAGGCAAGAAGCTGTGATCATAGACGGAACGAAAATAGCAGAACAAATTCAAGAAGAATTAAAGATGGTTATAGATACTTGTACAAATGCTGGAAAGAAAAGGCCAAAGCTGGTCGCGATA
Organism: Atta cephalotes; assembly: GCF_000143395.1. Lineage (NCBI taxonomy): Eukaryota > Metazoa > Arthropoda > Insecta > Hymenoptera > Formicidae > Atta > Atta cephalotes. The sequence continues at coordinate 1,973,122 of NW_012130068.1, read as the reverse complement.
TTAGTGGGAAATCATCCATCCAGCAAAGCATACATTGGTAGAAAAATGAAAGCAGCAAAGTCTATAGGTAATTTTATTTTTATTCTCAACAAATAAATAATTTTTGCTTAAAACTCGTATTGCTAATCTTTGTTAATTACCAGGAATTGAGAGTTATACTATTCATTTGGGAGAAAACATAACGCAAGCAGAACTTCTTAAGGAAATTGACAGTCTCAACAGAGATCCATCTGTTGATGGTTTTCTAGTACAATTACCGCTGCCGAAAAGCATAAATGAGAGAGAAGTATGTCAAGCGATAATTCCTAAAAAGGATGTGGACGGTTTTCATTTGGAAAACCTTGGTAATCTGACACTGGACAACAACAGTATTGTGCCAGCCACCGCCTTAGCTGTTAAAGAATTAGTACTTAGAAGCAAAATCGAGACTTTCGGAAAGAATGCTGTAGTTGTGGGTAGATCAAAACATGTCGGGCTACCTATCGCGCTGTTACTTCACGCCGATGGCAAAGGTGATTGATCTACTATCAATTTGACAACATGAATATAGTTGTATTGAAGTCGTATCGAGATAACAAATTCTGACGTCACAGACTTTTAAATCGTATCACTATTTGCAACATTATCTAAATTCTCGCAATTGTTTTATTTCGTAATATCAGACTGCCTATATATCTTGAGATATTTAATTCATTTTCTTTATTTCTGTCAGTTCGCAGCTTCTTTATCAATTCATTTTTGTTCTTTAATAAAGAAAACTCTCGTAGAGATTAAAATGTTAATTAGAAGTATCGAACGATCATTATTTGATTTATTAATAATTAATTAATTTCTTTTATACTGATGAAGTATTTGATTTTTCATGACTTTCTTTATTTTTATAGTAATTTATTTGCTTGGTCCTTTTAATGAATAAGAAATATACATAATTACATGAATTTTACCAATTTTTTTTGTTTTTATCTTTAATTTTTCAAACCAATTGTACATCTTATTTTCTGCAGGTGAAACAGGTGCGATGGACATGACAACGACAATCTGCCATCGTCACACACCTCACACGGAGCTAGAAAAGTACACGAAGCTGGCGGATCTGATCGTAGTCGCGGCCGGGGTTCCTGGCTTGATTACTAAAGAAATGATAAAACCAGGCGCTTGCATAATTGATGTGGGTATCACCAGGGTGAAGATGGCAGACGGCAAATATCGTTTGATGGGAGATGTGGATTACGACGGCGTGAAGGACGTCGCCGGATATATCACTCCAGTTCCCGGCGGCGTAGGTCCCATGACGGTGGCAATGCTGATGAAAAATACAGTCACGGCTGCTATGAGCAATCAAGAAGACACGAAGCAATCCGATCATTTAGAAAATAGCGAGGCATTTGTATATTGACACCTATAGATATTATTTAATTTAGAAACTCTATTTAGTATTATTTATAGATGTAATATATTGTTATATTTTGTAATACATGAATGAAGTATTATTTTTGCAAAGAAATATATTATTAATAAAGCCGTTTATATCTATTAGCCAATCAATTTTACTAAGCGTGATATTAGTAACTGTATTAAAAAGAAAATTGTACAAATAAAATGTTTTTTTTATATACACTTTATTAAGTTTTTTGTTACTTTTATATACTTTGTAATTTTTTTACATAAATGTTATTAATCCTAATTTCTACGAGATGTGTATATAACACTAAAATCAGAATCCTGTGAAATTCAAAATTAGGACACATTGGATTAGATCCAAAATTTATAAGCCTAGAAGAAGAAAAAAAAGAATCACAAAGCTCAAAAATATAAATCCGCTACTATTCGGCATTTTGAATCACAAACTATTCTCTGCTATAATTTAATTTAAATTATATAAGAAAATAAAAAAATAAAGGACTCCTAATTTCAAAAATAATAAAACGATAGAAAAGGGAAAATAAAATAATTTGTGTTTATAGAGAATAATCAAAGAATTATTATTAAACTATCATTTTCTAACATACCGACATAAAGAGCAATAAACAAAAAAATTTTGAAATTAAAGAAAAAAATAGAATTTAAGCAACAATTTTCCTTTTCGGAATAAATAATATTCTAGGCATGAATATACATAAATGTACAAAATTACAAAAAAATTACAAAAAAAAAATTTGGACGAGTTATATTTGAAAGAGTTATACTGCAATATTTATCTTGACCTGTTATCTCGGATTGTGCGAAAACATAAATTCTTTAATCGCAACGGATATGCACTAATTATTTTTTTCATGCGTACTCGCCAATTCGCCATATGCATGCATTTCTTCTATCTGTTTAATCCATTAGTTATCTCTAGAAAATTTTGAAAATTACAAGTGAAGAGTGGAGTGGAGTTAGTGGGGATTAGCTCGTCGACGTATCACGCGACTATTCGTCCAACTCCGGTATGTCATAGATAAACATTAAATAATGGTATTCGCGAGCACTGTTCGTCTCATCAGACAAAGTGAGAGAATCCTTCATACAAAGAGAATCGGTTGGACAATCTGTGATTATCCAAGAGTCCTGATATCGAATGATTCGAATGCCATCGAAATGAGTAAACCCAAAATCCTAATTACACGGCCAGATATACCCGTTGCAGGCTTAAACTTGCTGCGTAAACGGTGAGACTTGCATTTTAAATATTTAAATTATTGTCATTTTTTTTATTTAGGTATTGCTTCTTTGTTAATATGACATATTTAACTTCTTTATATTATGTAATTTTATGCCAGTCTAACTTGATGTCATGCCAAAGACAAATATGTAACAAGTTCAATAATATAAATACATATTTCATATACATGTTTATAATTTAATTTAATTTAAACCTTTAATACATGTTTTGTCATTTATAGATACCATCTTATAATATGGGATAAACCTGAACCAATACCTCGTGCTGAATTATTGGCTAAAATCTATGGAGTAGACGCTGTATTCTGCGTGCTAACGGATAAGATAGATAACGAGGTTCTAGACCATGCAGGCTCGCAGTTGAAAGTTGTGGCATCTATGTCGGTGGGCTTGGATCATATAGATATAAGTAGTTTGCAAAAAAGAGACATCAAAATTGGTTATACTCCGAATGTCCTGACTGAGAGCACTGCCGAGCTGATTATAGCTCTTTTATTAGCCACATCAAGAAATGTAGTGCATGCAAACTTAGCAGTTTACAAGTATGCATACAAGTATATGGAACATATAGTTTTGACCTTGGAACATTTTCCTAATTTATAAATAGTATAAGATCAATATTACATTTGTCTGTTTTTGTTGTATGACAAATTTTCAAATCTGTTGATTGATATAAGATAGAAAGATCCAAGAACTTCTCTGTCCTGCAGTCAATTAACACATTTGAAAAATTCGTTGTACGACAGAGACAACCAAATGTAATATTAGTCTCATTTAGAATAATTTTATGTTTTATAATCTTATTTTTCACAATTTTCTTCTATTCATGTAGGCTAATTAGTGTACTATGTTTATTTTTATGTAGATGACAATTTTTAAACTTCTAAAACTAATAAAAAACTTTAATGGGTTCCAATGTTTCTTTAACAAAAAGTATTGTTACGGATTTAAAGATGTATCATAAAATAGCACAATGTTTGAAATTGAATATTATGTTTATTACAGAGGTGAATGGACATCCTGGTCGCCTGTATGGATGTGTGGCACAGGGCTGGCAGGGAAAGTCGTAGGAATTGTTGGTTTAGGTAGAATTGGCTTTAGAGTCGCTGAGATACTTAAGAGTTTCAACGTTGCCAAGATATTGTATTTTAACAGAACTATCAAAGAAGAAGCATCTAATTTTGATGGTGAAAAAGTTGATTTTCCCACGTTACTCCAGAATAGTGACTTTGTCATAGTAACTGTGGCATTGACACCACAAACTAGATATATGTTTAATTCTTGGGCTTTCAATCAAATGAAGAAGACAGCTATATTCGTGAACGGTAGCCGCGGGGATGTAGTAGATCAACAAGCGCTGATTGATGCTTTAAAGAACAATACAATTGCAGCAGCTGGCGTAGACGTTACAACACCAGAACCGCTACCAATAGATCATGAACTTTTAGGGCTAGAAAATTGTGGTACGTATATCAATGCAGAGAGATGTGATAAGAAGACGAGTGAAAATATGACTGTTTCCCTGTGATACTTGAAGCGAATAACTTTTTTCACAATTATTTGTATTAGACATGTTTTTATAATATTTTGATAAAAAATATTTAACTCCTCAATATGCTTTTTTTGTTGTTATTGACAAAAATCTTAATAATTACAAATATATTATAGGTTTTTCAATTTGAATATTCACTTATTTATCTTATCAGATTCTATGTATTGGATGTTAAATATGCGGTAAATATCAATCTGCATTCTTTTAGTGATTTTACCTCATATCGGAAGCGCAACCATAGAAACTAGAAATGAAATGGCTTGTATCACAGCGAAAAATATTATAGCTGTTCTGGAGGGAAATCCTGAAGAAATGCCTGCAGAATATGGAAAAGTAAATTCTTAACACTGTTATATGATGTATACAATGAGAAATTCCTAGTAATTGTGATATATTTATTCCTCAGTCGAAGATAAACTTGTAATTTAGTTTTGCAATGATTTATATATGTACATAATACAAAATGTATAACTTATTTAAGAGCATACTATATAATTATATCAATTAAAAATCAGACTTTCAAAGTACAAGGTACACATAAATATTTTCAAACAACATTTATAAGTAATTATTATATATATATATGTATACATACATTTTATTTATACATTATTATTTGTCCTCTTTATTTGAATTTCTATTACCGCAACATCTTTAATAGTAATAAAACCTGTTCATATGTAGTAAAATGCAAAGCCGTAGTAATAGTGGCTTTTATTTGACTCGGCACTAAGCCTTTGAATAAACCTTGCACACCCTCTTCTTTTATCGTCACTTTCAAGCAATCCAGTAATCCGTTGCATTGGAAAAATTTACCGAATTCTTTACGACCGTGCTGGAAACCTTGTATCTGCAATCTCTTTTTAGCAAGATCGAAAGGGTACACAATCGTTTTCGCTATGAATCCAGCGGCGCTACCAGATAACATGGAATTATAGAAACCGGTATCAGAGGTGTATCTCTTATAGAGACCCTTGAAGAATTCATAGAATGTAAATTGCAGGCCGGTGTGAGGAGCAATTTGCAATAAAGTCGGTAATAAACCAAAAAAGAAGACTCTCGGCGATTCTTGTCGAAGAATTGAACTGGAAAAAGAGATAAAACATGTCACTCAAATGTAAAAATATTTTTATAAAGCTAATTTTTTATGCTAGTCAGTAAAACACTGACAATGAGTTAAAATCATCAACAGTACTTTGAAATTAATTGAAAGTAAATTTTTTGTAACTTGCTTGCAAGAATGTAATATTCCATTGTATACTCGATGATTATTCGATTGAGCTACTAATCTAGTTCTCATAGTGTCAAAAGGAAACGAAATGATTGTCCCCACACAGCTAGCACCAGCACCGGCGACAAAATGCATCGTGTGATGCCATTCTTCAATTTGTGGAACTCGTTGCAGCATTTTTAGGAACACATTATAACAATAAAACTATACATACAAGCGTATGATTAAAAATATAAAACATACAATAAAACTTGAAATTATGGTTGCCAAAAGTTTTCGATCTATATATAATTCTATATATAATTTTACAATAATCTTTGTCAATCTGTTTTTATATTGTAACTGTATATTGCAAGTTAATAAAATTCTTATTATTTACTGACGAAACTACGTTCACCAGAGATAAAATAGTTAATTTTCATAACACTCATTAGTCTGAAGACAATCCACATATTATTTTTTTCAATCAACAACAGTTCAATTTAAATGTATAGATAAGAATACTACGTGTATATACATAATTTGCCAGTAGATTCAACTTGGAATTTTTGAAAGAGTGAGAAATTCTTTAAAACGACTGCAGACTTATATACAGATCAGGGATATCCATTTCCAGTATTCTACGAAGATAAATAGGGTTATTGAAATACAAAAATGACTATAATTTTAACAAGGATAATGAGGAATAGTTATAAATTTAAAATAAATGAATTTTTTTCATTGTTTTTTCATTGTGTTCCCTATCCATTTCTGATTCCATTCTTGTTGTGCTTTGTATACTAGATCTTTATTTGTAAAGATTCTTTATCTGAACAATATAATGATATTTCTCGTCTGTTGGAAACTGTTGGCAGCCCTATACATAAATTTAACACATTAACTGCAACTAAATGATTGAATAAATTTTATTTTATACCTGACCCATTCCATAGGTAATTGAAATTAATTGTGCAGGTACGTGACCCTTCCATAAGGCGGTAGGTCCTTCTTCTCTTAAAATTAACAGAACAGCTTGTGATATAGATTTATATTTGCTAACGTGATACGTTGAAATTGGTTCAACTTGCAACTGTACAATACAAAAATATTTATTAATTGCAGGGCTGTAGAAAGATATATTAAAATATATCTTACTATGTAAATTGATGTACATACTTGGAATCTAATTTTTATCACATCCAAAGGTTGACATAACAATCTCGTTATAAATCCACTGGCAGCGCCAGCAATTGCATGATCTGAGAATAACTCAGTTGTTTTTTGTACTGAAAAGTCCATAATCATTCTGATGTATATTTGTTCAATTAATGAAATACAAAAGCGTGTAGTTTGTACCGAAGATTTAATTTTGTATAAACTTTTTGTATAGATTATACGTGTGACAACACATTTGATAAATTAAAAATCATCAACAAAATGAATCAGTACATATAAGTGACTTTGTCACACTTATGATGTTAACATGGTGTATTTAAACAAGATTCTTAGAATGTAAATGAAATTTTTACACCATTATTGTTATGAACTCGAAAATGAAGCAACCACATTTTAAACTCATCGATCAGCTGTTGCGCTAACCTACTCTAATATTACCTATCCTCAACTACTTTTAAAAAAAAAACCGCGCAAGCTATAGTGGGATCGCGAAAACCTCATCTCGTAAGAATTTCCAGTTGTAAAAGTGTACAAAACCCAAGGAGAAATCAATCACGAAGATGAAATCGCTTATGTGCTTGTTTTGCATGACGATTATCGATTTTGGAATTGCATTGCCAATAAACGAAATTTCCGTCAAAACGATACACCCTATTGTTCCAGACATAGGTAAATGAGAATGCATTATACAGAACATCTGACATGCATATATTTTTATAATGTAGATTAACTCTAATTTTGGTTTACTTCTTTTCTGACTTTTACTCTGATGAAAATTTTTTTCAGAATTGTTCATATCTTTGAGAATTTTTTATGTAAATTCCAAATTTTTTAGAATTTCTGAAATTTAAAAAAATTGTCAATTTTTTATATAAATTATTCGGCAAAGATGTACATTTTTTAGAATTCTTCATGTATATATGAAATGTATGAAATATACCTTAAATCATCTGTGACTTCTGAAATACTTTAAGATTTCTCATTCTATATAATTTCTGATGAATTTTATTAATCTATAAATTTAAGATATTTTTAATTTAAGATATTTTTTAGGCATTATAGAATCAGAAATCTCAGAATATTTCAGAAATCATATATATGACAAATTCCAAGAAAAGGTATAGAGACTTTCTCAATTCTTTTTGAACTTTCTTTTTGAAGTGTTCCAATTCGTATAAAAATCCTAAGAAAAATTTTCATCAGGATAGATCTACGAAAAGATGAAAAGTTAGTTAAAAGTTAAGTTAAAATTAATTAATATTAATTTATATTGATAAAAAAAAAATATATATATATATATATATATATATATATATATATATATATATATATAGTATATTTAATTAATTATTTATTTACTAACTAGTTAGTATAGTACTATAGTAATTAGTACTACGACTATTAGTTAGTTAAAGTTAAAACTAAATAA
>NW_012130068.1:1959679-1965071 GCF_000143395.1 Atta cephalotes | reverse complement strand
ATNTATAAAATAATATATATATATATATATATATTATATATATATATATATATATATATGAGTNTTAAACTATATTTATTTCAAAACATTGATGCAATGAAATTGCACGCATTGTGTTAAAATAACAAAATGCAAATTAAAGAATAAAAATCCTTTACAGTTAGAACATCGAATAAAGACTTATTACGGCTTTATGAATCGCAGGATGCAGAAGTCCGTCCCGGTTTGTTCGAAGGAGATATAGCCGTGACCAGCGAGGTAAACCTATATCACTCTCTTTTTTTCATTTTATATCTCTTATAAAATGTGTTTCATATCATTGCCACACAGTATTTCGATTACTGGCGCATTGGTTTACGCTGGGATGTTTTTCCGGACAAACTGTGGGAAAATAGAACAGTTCCCTATGTAATTAGTGCTTTGTATGGTATGTTTAGAAAAATTTTGTTGTATTCTCCTTAATACGTAAAACTAATAGAGAATAAGAATTTTAAAAAATAGAAATAAGAATTTAAAAAAATAACATATATGATCGTTTCAGATATAGTGGATTATATGAAAATATACAAAGCCATCACATATGTAAATTATATGACATGCATAAAATTTGTTCCATGGGATACTAAAGCCAAAGATTTCTTATTGATTTGGCCGATAATATACCCCAAGGGGTGAATATTTCTATATTGTAAAAAGCGTAGGTCAAGTTGCAAAAGAGATGATTAATCTGTTCTTTCTACATCGTGAAATTAATCTGCAGGTGCTGGTCATTCGTGGGGAAATTCGGTGGAGCTCAGATACTCTCCTTGGAACCACCAGACGAAAAGGGACCAAATTGCTTGGAGAACGAGGGAAGAGCGATACACGAGTTAATGCACGCTCTCGGTATCTTTCACGAGCACAGTCGCGCCGATAGAGATATGTATATAGATATACACTACGACAATATTATCCCTGGTAAGTTAATATTAAAAAAATTGTACAATCATAATACAAATATAACTATACTGCGCACAAAAATTGCATAATTATATATTTATATATTATATGAAGATAATGTTTTTTTTAATCTATTTTTTTTGTTATAGAATTTCGCTCAAATTTCAATAAGCAATCGCCAGAGAACGCGACATATAGTTACGAGTATGGATACGACAGTATAATGCATTACGGAAGCCATTTCTTCAGCATAGATCCTACAAAACCGACTCTAACTCCGAAAACACCTGGCGTGATGATTGGTCAACGAAAAGCGATGAGTAAAATAGATTGTTTAAAACTGAACGATCTCTACGGATGTTTGAATAAACCGGAACAAGCGCGAATATATTACAATATTTGCAAAACGTTAGGATTATAAATCTAAACTATAATTAATAATTTATAGATGTATTCTTTTTAAGATGTAAGAGGTAAGAGACTAAACTTACATAGATGAAGAAATATGAATCGAAACACACAATCTACTTTATAATTTATATTATAAAATTTATAAAACTTTTAACATAAAAATTATATAATATACAATATATAATATACATATATCTCTCTAATATTTTATATAATAATATATATTATAAAATTTATATTATAAAATTATATTTAAAAATTTTTAATTCAATATGTCAATTTCTCATGCTCAAATTTATCTGCAACTTGAATAAATTCATGTTTTATCAGTTCATTGCATGAACGATATTGTGAAAAGTGCCAAGTGTTCAACCATTCCTTATCGAGGATTCCCATCATCTTCCACAATGTATTCTGTAATTTCAAACATAAATATTAGAATTTAATTTAAAAATTTTTGCAATTGTAAAAATAATTTAAACTATCAGTTCTTCTTAGAGGTGAAAGGGTGTGTATAATCACAGGAATATCATATACCTATATCATCATATAAAAATCTTTAATATATTTGTTAGGTTTTATTAATTGTGAAAACTTACTTTTAATTACCATTTGCAACATTTTCTTTGCGCAAATAAATATTATATTTGCATTAAGTGTTGTCTGCATCATTGATCTTTCAGTTTTTCAGGTCAGTGTTAAATTTTCAAGCTTTCACATTTTTTTCTTAAGTTGGAAAATATCCAAAAATTATGAGTAAGATCTGTGTCATATACTGAATGGTCCGCCTATGCATCAGTATTGCATAGCTTTTGTCCACAAATGTAAAGCTTGGCATCATTTTGCAAAAGATATCACTCTTTGTTTTAGACTCTCTTATTGCTTATTGTTTTCTTCAGACAAATAAATAAAGCATCCGTGTAATATTATATATATCCTACAAAATCAAGAATAATTAGATTACGTGCATCGATAAAATTAATGTATTAGCATACTTTTCTAAGGATTATTTCCATCAATATAGATTAACTTTAATCTCCATTCAATTTACTCTTTGTCTTTTTCTAATCTTTAGAACTAGAAAAAGATGAAGAATAAGTTGAATCAAGATTAAAGAATCAAGATTAATCTACATTGGTAGAAATGGATATAAATGTTGGAAACTTAGAGAAACGGCTCCAGACAGTATTGTGTGGATTCCGAAGGCAAGTTCCCTCTTTCTTTACCTCCCACAAGCATTCATGCTCCAGCGAGATACGAACTGGAGGCATGCCAAAATGAGAGGACACCAAATTGCCACGTTGATAGAAAAATGACACAAGTTGTAAAAAAATTAGCGTTACAGAATTGCAATATAAAATTGCAATATTTGAATTACGAAAATTTATAGCATAATTTTAAAGAATATGTAATATATAATTGAAAGTATAATATGGAGAGAAAATGAAGTTATACATATTCATTATCTTAAAATATTCTAATCTAGAATTTAATAAAAAATGCTCTATAAAAGTTACTAATTATGAGATGTGTTAATTATTTTTCTATCACCATAGCAAAATATAATTACACAAAATTAATAGAAAACTTTTAAAAATAATAATTTCAAAAAATAAATAATCGTTCTTCATTCGAGATTGCAATGTTCGTTATTTTTAGGGCAGATTCGTTCTAACTGCTACTAAATTATTATGGTATAATTAATTTAATAATTACGTAGTATAATTAATTAAACCACGTGGCGACCGCGAATCCCAAAAGAAAACGATTAGAAACAAGATTCATGGAACACGAATTTGGAGAGAATATTTATGAATATTTCCGCACAAGGAATAACCGGCCAACCATGTAAAAATTTAAAAACTTTATGAAGTAGAAAAAAATGCACTGTGATAAGGTTATGAAAAATTAAGAGGAGATTAGGAGGAGACATCTTACCCAAGCAGCTGCCAATGGTGAAAAGAACGAACGTAAAGAACAAACGCCAACGGCGGTCAACGACGCTACTATCATCAAAGAAAACGAAGTGTCTGAAAGTGGGGAACTTCCGGTATTAAAGGTGCCTTCTCATGCTGACGCTCGACGACCATTTTTAATGACTAAACAGTGATCACGTGATCAAAATTGACACTTGATATTCGTCAATTTTTATCACGTGACTTGTTTGACGCTAAAAAGGGACATCAGTGAAAAAACATCTTTAGGATATATTCTAAAACGTCTGAGGAAAATTTACTCGAAATATATAGTATACGTGACTTACATTATAACATATGGAATAAAATCTTCCTCGGAGAGGATGTACTATATGTATATATTTGAAATGTAACTTTAAATTTTAACAGAGACACTAACTTCCGTAAGAATGTTTATATCAATATTTATACCCATTTCCATCAACGCAAATTAACTTACTCTTCATCTTTTTCTAATCTTTAAAAAACTAGAAAAGACGAAGAATAAGGCCGGAATCAGACTATGCATTGAAGATTGAAGATTAAAGATTAAAGATTAAAGATTAAAGATTGAAATTTCACTAATGAAGACAAAAAAATTTTTACTCCTTTTGTTCTGATTGATCAAACTTCAATCTTTCAATTTTCAATCTTTCATTTTTCATTTTTCATTTTTCATTTTTCATTTTCAATTTTCATTTTTCAATGCGTAGTCTGATTCCAACCGAAGTTGAACCGAAGTTAAAGTTAATCTCATTGATAGAAATAAACATTAATGTTTAATAGTATCTCATCGATGTACAGGAACACTAATTGTCGAGTAATATTGTCGTAATTCTCAATTTCAAATAAAATTCGCGAATGATCGATCGCGAAAGCGTCCGCCAATCAGAGATCGCTGCTCGGGTCGGTCGGAGTAAATCCGCGGCAACTGACAGCCCCTCCCCTCGCCGTCTATTTTTAAAAGCGCAATACATGCCAGCGTGACGTTTCGCGCGCGAACGTTCTCTTCAACGACTCCAACGCTGAGACAAATGTCGCGAGCGGGCGAACGCAGGTGAATAACATTGCTAAAAAAAATCGCGCATATCTTGCCAATTCGGTGCATGTCGATTTAATTCGAATCGTAATTCCGATCATCGCTGGCGTTCAACAAGACAGGACAACGACGTAAAATCGGAGCGCGAGATATAAAATCCCAGTTTGAAAGGAGCGAGAGGAGTTGTTCATCGAGCAACTAATATTCGTTTCCCGATAATATTCGACGGGTCGAAAGGTTCATCATTTACCGCGCGTCGAAAATTCCGGACGTCGTCCGGGACTCGTCGACTGCCGTGAAATTCCCTCGCGACCACCGGAAGCGACAGGTTGTCGGTATCCGCGTCGCGCGCGCAGCTGTTCCATTCGTTTGTTTTCGTTTCGACGCACCGGCCACCACGTATCTCCCCAAGATTCGGTCTCGCGTCGTCGAGTGCCTTTGCGCGACGTTCGCGATTTTGTCGCCCACCGCGTTCACCTACGACATGGCTTCATATGGGCGATATTGTGGCAGGAACAATCAGGAGCTCGTGCAACATCTGCGGCGTAAGTGTTCACGCGTGGTTATGCAATGTTGTGTCATCGAGGTCTCCTTCTCCCCCCCCCCCCTCTCCCCTCTGCCTAACTTCTATCTCGTTGACGTCGAGATTAGACTTGAAATCGCAACGCAATTTATGCAATATTTTATTTGCAATCTAATCTAAATGTTTGAGCTGTAAAATAAAAAATGACCAATTATTATTTTTGCATTTGACTTTGAAGTAATTTAATTTTAAAAAATATACATATATTTATATATGTGTGTGTGTGTGAGTACAAAATAATTTCAAAAATTAATAGAGAATATAATTTTATTATATTTTTGCATTTTTATTTATGTTCAGAAGAAACGATACATATATTGCATGGTAAATTATTTCAGAATGATCAAATTTAATAGTATTTGATGTAATGAATTATTTTGTGGACAGAGGAAATTTGGAACAATTTAATTTGAAAAACACACACACATGTTTATATATATATATATATATATATATATATATATA
>NW_012130068.1:1951100-1958150 GCF_000143395.1 Atta cephalotes | reverse complement strand
TATATATATATATATATATATATATATATATATATATATACATATCTCTATATACGAAATTATTTAAGAAATTAAAAATGAAAAGAATATAATCAATTATGTCAATTTTATTATATTTTTTTGCATTCTTATTTATGTCATTCAGCAGAATAATATATTTCAATAATACATATATTTCAAATCATATATATGATTTGAGAAAATCATTTTAGGATCCAGGGTGATCAAATCTGACAGAGTATATGAAGTAATGAGTTCTGTGGACAGAGGAAAATACACTCATCCTGTCAATGCCTACATAGATGCACCACAAGGAATCGGTTATGGCGTTACTATCAGCGCTCCTCACATGGTATAATACAATGTATTCTTTCCTTTATGTACTTTATATTCTGTCCTTTATGAAACTGTCAATATCATGTAATAATATCTACAAATTAATACTCGGTTTCCATTATGAGATAAAAAATCACTTGCAAGAGAGTTATGTTTAAGAGTAAAGTTTTTTTGCAATAGTAGTAAATAAATGAATGCACTGACAAAAAAACACTGAAAAGGAAATTACAAGTTGGAAGACAAACGGAAATTCTTTAGCACGCGTATGCCCTGGAATTGCTTGAAGAAAAGCTGCGTAACGGCACAAGGGCATTGGATGTTGGTTCTGGATCCGGATACTTGACAGCATGCATGGCTCTTATGATGGGACCACAGGGAGTGGCCGTTGGAATCGATCATATACCAGAGCTTCGAGCAATGGCAGAAGAGAATATTCGGCACGACCACCCAGAACTTTTGACCGATGCACGCGTAGAATTAGTTGGTAAGTAAAAATCTACTTTTAAATAATATGTAACGTATGCTGTTTGACATGTCACAAACTGTACTCCATGTGATGAATGTGATTATTCGATTTATTCTTCATGATTGCACTTGTTTAGTTGGTGATGGAAGATTGGGATATCCAAATCGCGGACCATACGATGCTATTCATGTGGGAGCGGCCGCCAAAGAAATGCCGCAATCGGTAAAAAAAAGAATTTTTGGAATTATTGTCAGATATGTTGGAACGAACATTACAATATTTTCCTTCTTATAGTTGATAGATCAATTGGCACCTGGTGGACGTTTAATAGTACCTATGGGTCCAGAAAATTCAGATCAAACTTTAGTGCAGATCGACAAAACTCTGGACGGCAAAATCAAGCAGCGATCTCTTATAAGCGTGGTATTTGTTCCTCTCACTGACAAGGAACGACAATATCGTCGATCATGAGGCACGTGCCTGCTCCAATAAGTGAGCGCCATTTTATTTATGTTTGTGATTATGTTTATTACTTTGTTATTTTGAAATTTCTCATGCGAAACAGCTCTATTCGCGTAAAAAAATATTTATATATAAAATTATTTAAATTGTATCACAATTGTATCTGTAAGCACTATACTGACACATTTTTGCACAGCATAATTGTTACGAATCATTTAAATTAATTAAAGCTTAATCAAAATCTAGTCATCAGAATAATTATATTAGAATATTTCAGTTTCAGTATATTGCGATCGTAATAGCTTCTTTTTTCATAAGAAAATGTATTAGTGTTGCAATTTTTACTATTTAAAAAGGATTTGATTTTGTATCTAATTTATAATGTTTTCCAGCTTATAAACTATATAAATATACAGAAAGAGAGAAAAAGAAAAGTAAATTTAATTAATGCCTATTTAAAGTGAATTTGTTACTTGCTATTGCTTAAAACTTTGGTTGACAAAAAATAATAACAATATTTCTAAGTCATAACTTATTATTTATCATAATAATTTTATTTTATAAATTTTTAAGATTTTATTTCATGGACAGACAGAGAACTGTGAATATCATTAAGCATTTTATTTATTAACATAAAATTGATCATATTTGTACGTAATGAGACTATTATTATATCTAATACATATTAATATCTCTTTTTCATTTGTCGCATCAATTACTATCTGTACTTCTTTTTAAATTGCAGATACTATATTTAAATGTATGCATAATCTCTTCAATATAATCTACAATGATAGAATCTCAAATACTTTGTATTATACCTATTTGTTTCTTTTTGATGTCATATATACACGTAACATTTGTAGAATTACATTCATTTTATCCTAAGATATATATAATAAATGTATCACATAAATTATATATAAATCTGTAGAAATGATGAAATTTATATATAATATCAACATTGTCTATCTCTAGTAATTTGACACCTCGTCAATTATTAGTCTTGAACAGTCAAATACGAAATTGCGCCATGCAATTGTATTAAATAGATAATTTAAAACTAGTCATAAAAATTATATGTGATCTTTATTCAGATCTTTAGTAAAACCCCAGAAAGCTGCCCCAAGAAAATTCTTCATAGAAAAAAGAATTCTCGTAAATTAGCAGCAATGTGATTCAATGAGATGATGATTGAGAATTGATTTATACTAATGCTTAAAATCTCATAATCATAAAATAATCTCGAGATTTTACTTGTTTTCGAATGTACAAAGGGCAGTGAGATGTATCTTATTTACATTTCTCTTCAGTTAAAAGAATCGAACATTAAAGAGCCTTCACCATGTATAAACTGAGCGCAGCGCCAGATGCTAATCCTATACCCAAGAAAGCACCCATCATTGCAGACGCAATTTCTTTTTCCTGATTATCTACGATTCTGTAAAATCAATACATACAATTAGAAAATAATCTCTTGCAATTAACGAACGTTTTATTGTTAAACACTACTTACGTGGGCGCGAGAATGAATGTTAAATTACAGAGATAGCCATTAGTTACGGCAAATGCAATAGTTATCAAGATATAATATATATCACTGTGAATATAAACGGGTAGATGATGCCTCGGTTGCGCATTGCAAAACATAAGTGCAGGTATAAAAATACCTCTAGCGACGCTCAAAAATATTACGAGCCATGGCTTGCCTCTTGGCTGCAATGATGAAAACTTGATAAACATCGTATAAATGAGTTTGTAGATGGTAAATTCTTTCTTAAAATGTACATTTCTCACCCATTGAAGAATACCACATAATACTCTTCCTGCATAATCGCCTGTACTGAAGATAAGGTACGTAACCACAGGTACAAAATATATGTCTGAAAAGTCATTTCAAATTATACTCACATACAATTTGTATTGATCGAAATCTTTAAAGCATTGTAGTACATAAAATTAAGATAAATTTAAGATTACCGTTCCATGCATGACCTTTGCCTTTGTATTCACTCTCTACTAGCACAGTGACGGCTGGATACACAGCTAGTGATATGAAGAATATTAAAAATATGCTAATGCCGTAATGCCAGATTCTCTTTATAATCCGTGTGTAAGACACGCTCGGATTTGTCGAGAAGCTAACCTCTCTATTTATGGAATAATCTGAATCTAATTCAGGTACTTTTTCTATCATATGATGCTTGAAGAATGGCTGTAAGAAAAAAACGTTGTAGAGCAGCGATTCTTAGACTAAATTCTATAAATCTAATTAACGAAAATGTTCGTGAAAAAATTTTAGTTAGGAATGCTGTACTAAAAAAAAAAAGAATCCTATATCACTTATTTTGACTATTTATTTACTCTATTTATTCTTTTTCAATAGATCGTGCAATAATGATACATGTATATTTATTATCATAAGAAGCTTACCATATATTTATAAAACACTTGTGCTACATGCATCATCGTTTTAACGAACAAAACAATAAGCGTTAATGATATCATTGTTTTGCGTGATATAGTCATTGATCGGATTAAAGAAAACGCAGTAAGATAATAAATTAATGCCCCGAGATATGTTTGAACGGAATTGACTCACCGCTTTCTCTAAAAGGATGTATGCGATTAACGATAATAATAACATGGTATCGCCGATAATGAAGTATACTAAGCCAGAAAGTACTGGACTGGCACCTATCCATAAGGAACACACTTCCGCTAGAGCCGTGAATATTCCACCAAGAGCTTGCCCACCGGACATAGCAGTTATGTATTTTGGCGAAAACTTGCCCACTATACCCATTAAACTTCCTCCAAAAATTGCACTCGCAGCTAAAAGTTTATATTATTGTTATCTTATCACAAGCTTAATTACTGGCACATCTTCATCATACATTTAATTATTTAATAACATACGCACCATTTACAAGCGCAACTGTTGTCAAAGTAATTATCAGAAATGCATTTTGCCCTGAAAATAATGGTT
Organism: Atta cephalotes; assembly: GCF_000143395.1. Lineage (NCBI taxonomy): Eukaryota > Metazoa > Arthropoda > Insecta > Hymenoptera > Formicidae > Atta > Atta cephalotes. The sequence goes on along the minus strand of NW_012130068.1, from coordinate 1,953,897 downwards.
TATTTTATTTCTGAAGTAATAAAAGTATTTCTAATTAATATGATAAATTAATGTAATGATAAAATAATTTGTTGAATTACATTTATCAGTATTCATTTCCACAAATGCAGTCGTCAAGATGAAGAGCAACAATATTGCACATTGAGAACCCACCATTCTTATAGTTAGAGAGACTCTGGAAATTTAGAAACTTTAAATATCGCTTCTACTTTTTTATAATATACATAATGTAAAGTTATTAATTATTTTCCTGATCTATGTATTATAAAAGAATTGAAATAAGAATTGATGTATACTGCATAAAATACATCAAGTATTCTCTTGTATAGAACTCTTAATTATTCGAATCTTAAAGACGAATGTAGTCGTACAAATAAAATGAAGAATATGTAGTAATTTTAAATGTGTAGCATATATTTTTTAAAACATATACTTGTCTATTATTTTCTAGCAATGATTTTTTTACTCACTTCTTGCTAATAAATGCATTCAGTATTAAAAACAGAGTATTTGGTATTGCACTGGCTACACTTAAATAAGAAGTAAAACTAGCTTGAAGATCCGTCTTCTGTTCGAGTAGTTCTGCATACGTATGAGTAAGATTTGTCGAATTATTATGAATTTCTCTAAATTTATACATCCAGTACTGAAAAAAGATATATAGACAACTGTATTCTGAGCAAAGAGAAAAAAAGCAAAGAAATGTCACTTACGTCGTCAGCAGTGATAAAAAAACTCCATGGTATTAATGTATTTATACCAAGTAAGTAAAACACAATGTACGCAAGATTATATCTAAAATATGCAAAAATTTACAGGTATAGATTATGAAATGGATTTTATATATTAATAAATAACTATCAAATTAAATTCAAATAGTGAGACGTACTTGTCATGTGGCTCATATGATTTAAAAAATGGTTTCTCGTCTGGAATTGTGATGTTAGGATCATCCACTTCAGTCTCCAAATCGTCCTCAAATTCGCTGTCAGTCGCACCTCCCAATAAGGGTCTTCTATTGATAGAGTATGACATGATTTTTCCCTGATGGACAACGAAACACGAATTATAAAAAGTATACATAAAGCAAAGAAATACGCATAACGTGCAAATAATTGTTTCATTATACAAATCAACGCGTTATATTATCGTATAAATAAATGAATCCAAATATGTAAATGTTTAAACGTTATGCATGTATATTGCGCACGTTTTACCGTTGATACAAATTTTCCTGCTCGCAAGCCTACAGGTGAACAAAGTTTCTCGCACTGAACACGTATTTCCTTGTAGGAAGCAATACTTATGAAAGATGCACGAGATTTAGAAATATCCTGATCGTAAGCGAGCAATAGAATTTACAAGCGATCATGTGTAATTTTGAAAAGCCGTGGTCGAAGCATCTCTGGCGCAGGTAGAAGTCTGGCACGAACGTCGTTTGAGAGATCACACCTGGCATTCGACGATCTTTCTAAACATAGAGACTCAACCACTACAAAACATCTTTTACCTTGATCCAGTCTGTCCACTCCAGTCTGCTCGAGAGATTGAGAGCGCGAGCTCTTGACTGGCCAATTTCTTATATTTACGTACAGCTGGCATTCTACGACTACATCGTTCACTACTCCGCTTAATGACACGCCTCCTTCTCAATAGTCAATGAGTCAACACTGGTCAACACATTGTGTCGATCAGCTGATCCCTGCTCTGCTTAGTACATGTATACCTGAATTTCCATGCAATTATACGCCTGCGTCTCCACACATTCAATTTTTTAAATTCTTCGCTAATTCTTGTAATAAATTTTTTAGAGTTTAACTTTTTTCTACTAGTTTTATTTTGATGTGTTTTAATTTAATAAGATTATCAATCTGCAATGAGAATGAGATCTCAATAAACGAGAATAGATCAAAATGGATTGAAATTTTTTTCTCTCTGAATACGTATTTTAAAATAGCAAATATTTTTTTTGGACTTAATTGGATTCAATTGGATTCAATTAGATTTAATTGGATGCAATTGGATTGAAAAATTCCTATTTCCTATTCATTTCCTATTCAAAATTTTGAATTGAACAGTATTCACAATGTGTGTGTTGCACAGAAAAAGTTAATATTATTTTTAAATTGAAAGGCATAGAGATATGCTTCATGCAATTTCTATAAATGAATAAAAATGCATTCAGGATTGAAAAGCATTCATTTTAACATTCGTGAATATTTTTGAAAAGCTGAATCCATTCCAATTCATTTCAATCCATTCTCATTTGCTGGGATTTAAAATTACTTTCAAATTATTCGGAGAAGAATACAATGCAGAAGGAATACAATGCTTTTTTTAAATAATAAATTACTTTTTAAATAATAAATACTTAAATAATAAATAACGGACAAAATATTTGTTTTGATCTCAGCAGTCGCTTGAGATTATTACTCTCAAGAGAATGCAAGGCGTGCATTATTCGTCGATTTTTAAATCGATGGATTCTCGCGGACAAGGTCGGCGAAACATAATAAGCGAGGTATGCGTGGCAGAGAGACACTATTTTTTTAGGATACGCCTAATGCCGCGTATATTGTATTTGATAAAAGTGAGATAGATTTTTTTCAATTAATTGCGAAATACATAATCGTTATTATTTATTATTGGATCAAATAATTGTGATCCTCTTATGCATAAAAATATTAAACACATACCTACTAATATATACGTAAGACTGAATTAATATATTTTTTTATGAAATTTTTTATATATTTCATATATAATATATATATATATATATATATATATATATATA
>NW_012130068.1:1949057-1950158 GCF_000143395.1 Atta cephalotes | reverse complement strand
ACACACTACACACACACACACACACACACACACACACACACACACACACACACACACACACACACACATGTACATATTTATGTATATGTAGAGCGCTGATTTAATTATTGCAGGGGACGCGGAATAATTTAATGTCGCTCCTGCTCATGAGAAAGCAACACATCGCAATTAAATATCTCGTATCTCATAGTTAAATTTGGTCACATTCAACTAACGATTTTTCTTCTGAGTCTCCTTCTGGCCTAAATTTTTTATTATATCTTTATTTCAATTAAGTACGTATTAATTATTAAAAATTATGAAGGAAATAAAAAAATTTCATTGATGCGAAAGAAAAAGTGAATCCACGTTCATTATATTTATTAAAATCACTTATTACATATGTTTATATTTATTAAAGATTATTAAAAATTACTTATTGTAATATATTTTTTCTAGAGGTATAGAAGAGGAAAAAGAACTAAATAATAATAATAATATTAATTTAAAAAAATGTTCCTAAGGTAATTTTATAGGTTTATTGCAAAAAAATTAGATTAAATAATAAATATCCGTAGATATTTATAGATTATATTAAATAAGTATCAATTTGTAGATATATATATTACGATTATGTTTTTATAGACGATAACAAATTAGCAATGCCTGAAATGTAATTTGAAAATCGAATTGGCAAAGAATTGGAAAGTGTACAAACTTTTTTTTAATGTAGAGCTATTTCAATTGGTTCTTATGAATATATATCTTTGAATGATTTCTTATAGTGGAGTAACGTTTTATAATGTACCTACATTAAAATATATAAGTAAGTTGACTTTATAACAGAAATGTTTTAATAGGATTATATTTCTTCAAATATTTCAATATTTTACAGGAAAAAGTTTCATTAATTTTAATGTAAACTATAAAGATATTGATAAAGATATTGACTTTATTTATTTTGGAAATGTAATGCCAGTATTGTTCTTCTCTATCAATAAAACTATAGCAGACATGATACGTAAATTAATAGGAATACAAGATTCAAAGGAGTTATATGATAAAGATGTTTATATATATATATATATATATATATATATAACTGTCTACATATTGTATATT
>NW_012130068.1:1927429-1949037 GCF_000143395.1 Atta cephalotes | reverse complement strand
TTATATATATATATATATATATATATATATAAACTGTCTACATATTGTATATAATTTTTGTAATTTCTATAATTTAATAGATTAGTCTAAAAAGTGTTAATTATTTAATCTCCATAATTTTCGATATAAATATGTATATATGTGTAGAAAAGATATAAAGATTTTAGACAAATCTAACTGAATGATGAATTAATATTTTATATTTTTATTATCCTTTAGTTCTCACGTACAGACGTATTGACAGACGCGTTAACATCAGATGAATCAGAGTATACAAAGGCAATAATAATTAGTATATTCTCTTCTATAAAAGAACAATCCGGAAATAAAATAAACAAAATAAATCCTTAAGACCAATATAGAGATTAATTCTTTAACTTTCAAATATGTTAATTTTAAATGTATTGTGTTTTATTTTATTATATATAAAATACATAAACATCCTTTAATATATATAAATTAAATTAAACAAAAATATGTATATTTTTACAATGTTAACAGTTGTTTATATTATTATTTCCTTCGTCTCTTTTCAATTCGAGAATTGGAAAGAAATGAGGATCGAATAAATTAATTATTATATCTTGGACGTCAATAATTACATGTAAGTGTGAGAACCTTATGTAATAATCGTTTTTAATTTGATTGACATTAATAATAATTGATATATCAATAAAAAAATATGGAAAAAATAATACATTTTACAATCTTATTTAGTCCAATATTATTTGATTTTTCGTGTATAAATTTGCAAATATGATTTGCAAAAATGATTGTTAAATTTTTTGTTTGTAAATCTCAAACATAACTTCATATATAAACTATCAAATTTTATTGATTCAGATTGTATATTTAAGTTTGTTCTTTTTTCAAGAATTCTTCCAAAAGAACAGACTTTATGTTCTTAAGCCAGCGAGAGGGCGCCTCAAACTTACATTCGGTGACGCCGTCTCGGCAAGCTTGAATTTGCGGGAATACGCGGGAAATTGAGTCAATTGAGTGGCTTATGGAGGTTACTCGCACCTGCCTGAACGTGATTTCTGGCCGAGTGAAGAGCGCCTAAGAAGCAGATATAAAATTATCTTAATCTCTGTCAACAATGTCGAGTCCTATTAGACCGCCGAGGACTCCTGTCCCTCAGGATGACAATCGTTCGCCGAATGGCACGCCAAATCGTACACCGAACCGCACACCGAGTCATACTCCTAGACGGCATCCTCGAACTCCAACCTCCAGGACTCCTTCAGCCGTCGGAACACCCAGAGTTGCCGGCTCCGCTAGAGGTTGAAAAATATCCATTAATTATCTTTATTTTTTTAAATGATACATTGTATTTAAACTGTTACATTTGTCACATGTAGGTACTCCTCAAAGAAGACCAGGTAATCAACCGGTAGATACTCCATTACGATGGGGCAACCGTCAAACGCAGGAGACCATTGCGCCGTCGTCGGAGGGCTTGTCGTCTATACCATTGTCTTCTCCAAATCGACAACCAGAGACAAGTCCTCTCGCTGCTGGTATGAGTGAGATAGAATTGTCATCTCCACTAAATTATGGAACTCCTAGCTCTTTGGCATCGATTCGTACTCCTCGTAGTGGTGTCAGGGGTACGCCGATTCGACAGAGACCAGACGTTCAGTCTGACAGACGTATGCGGCAAGTTAACTTGAATGAAACTGTAAGTTAAAATGTATATGTCAGTATTAAGGTAGATGAAATTATTAAATTATTAATGATTAAATTTTATTTGCAGATACCAGAGAATGATGAAGACAGAGAAAGAACGTCCGAGGGTGAGAACGGCCCACAATTGATAATCTGGGGTACAAGTGTTGTAGTGGATCGTATCAAGCAGCAATTCAGACGATTTGTTACATACTTTATTGATCCAGAAGCAGAGAATGATGAATTGCCTGAAAACATGAATCTAACAGAACCACTCTATTTACAGAAACTTGAGGAGATACATATATTAGAAGAACCTTATTTAAATGTAAACTGTGCTCATCTTGAGGCTTTTGATGCACAGCTTTATAATCAATTAGTATTGTATCCTCAGGAAGTTATACCAGCATTTGATTTAACTGCAAACGAAATATTTTTTGAGAAATTCCCTGGGGCAGCATTGGAACATTCAATTCAAGTACGTCCTTATAATGTTACAAGGACTACAAGTATGCGCCTCCTGAATCCAGAGGACATAGATCGATTGATTACGATTACTGGAATGGTCATTAGAACATCAAATATCCTGCCGGAAATGCGAGAGGCATTCTTTAAATGCATCGTATGTTCCTTCACAACGACTGTGATCATCGACAGAGGTCACATAGCTGAGCCCACAGTGTGCACTCATTGCAACAACAATTTCTGCTTCAGTCTGGTACACAATCGTAGTCACTTCACCGACAAACAAATGATCAAGTTGCAAGAGTCACCGGACGATATGCCAGCTGGTCAAACTCCTCATACAGTAGTACTTTTTGCACATCATAATCTAGTTGATGCTGTCTCACCAGGTGATAGAGTTTCTGTCACTGGTATATATCGTGCGTTGCCTATACGCGTTAATCCTCGACAGACCAACGTTCGGGCCATCTACAGGACACATGTTGATGTAGTCCACTTTAGAAAACAAGATTCAAAGCGGTAAGCATTTCTAATTTTGATTTTATTTTACATTTTCGTGAATTTGTTTCATCGTGATTTAAGCACGTACGCGCTCACACACACACACACACACACACACACACACACACACACACACACACACACACAATTAAGTAATTACATTCTTATTAATCTTTGTTATGATTTGCATATATAGATTGTACGAGCAAGAGGACGGCAAGCGCCATGTGTTTCCACCAGAAAGAGTGGAGTTATTGAAATTATTGTCACAAAAGGAGGATATATATGAACGATTGGCACGACACATTGCTCCCAGCATCTATGAGAACGAAGATGTCAAGAAGGGTATATTGTTACAATTGTTAGGCGGTACGAAGAAAGAGCAGAACGAACGAACTAAAAAACATTTCCGGTCCGAAATTAATATACTTCTATGCGGAGATCCGGGTACAAGTAAATCACAACTGCTACAGTTTGTCTTCAATTTGGTACCGCGCTCACAGTATAGCAGCGGAAAGGGTAAATAATTTTTGATAATGATAATTGGAATCTGATTTTAGCTTTTGTTCGTATTTTACATTTGTTATCTCATTCGTTTCTCATGTTGTTCGTATCTTACATTTTTTTCTCAGGTTCCAGCGCTGTGGGCTTAACCGCCTTTGTAACGAAAGATCCGGAAAGCCGTCAATTGGTATTGCAAACTGGAGCTCTGGTGCTTGCAGATAATGGTATCTGTTGCATCGACGAATTCGATAAAATGAATGATAGCACGCGCTCAGTACTGCACGAAGTTATGGAACAACAAACACTGAGTATTGCAAAAGCGGGTATCATTTGTCAATTAAATGCGAGAACCAGTATTCTAGCAGCGGCTAATCCTTGCGAATCGCAGTGGAATAAAAATAAAACAGTAAATATATCAAATTATAATATATCTGATCATCAAATTATAATATATCTGATATCTTAGATTAATGAGAGAGTAGTCTTATAAAATATCGCATTTGTTTTTAGGTAATAGAGAACGTCATGTTGCCACACACATTGATGTCACGTTTTGACTTAATTTTCCTCATGCTGGATCCCCAGGACGAAGTATTTGACAGGAAACTTGCCAGGCATTTGGTATCATTGTATTATAAATCTGAGTTGGAAGAAGAAGATGATATTGTGGATATGAGTATTCTACGTGATTACATAGCTTATGCCAAGGAACATGTACAACCTTCTCTTAACGAAGAGAGTCAACAGAGATTGATTCAGGCTTATGTCGATATGCGTAGAGTAGGAAGCGGCCACGGACAAATTACGGCTTATCCGAGACAATTGGAATCACTGATAAGACTCGCCGAAGCACACGCTAAAATGCGATTCAGCAATGTAGTGGAAATTGTGGATGTCGAGGAAGCTTGGAGGTGAGAGTGGATAAAATGTGGTTAATAATAAATTAAAATAATATTAAAAAAATAAATATTAGAAAATTAAATTTAACACTACTCATTGTCAGATTACATCGTGAAGCATTAAAACAATCTGCTATCGATCCATTGAGCGGCAAAATCGATATTAGCATCTTGACGACTGGTATGTCATTGGCAGCGAGAAAACGAAGGCAGGAGCTGGTCGAGGCATTGAAAAAGCTCATCAAAAGTAAGGATAAAGTACCGACATTAAACTACCAGAAGATCTTCACGGAATTGAAAGAATCGTCTAGCACGGTAAATTCATTTATTTATCTGCTATTATTCATTCATTATTTGTTATTTATTTATTATCTGTTATTTATTTATTATTTTGTTATTTATTTATTAATACGTTTATTATTTTTTAATAATATATAGTTAATAATATATATAATAGTTCTGCAAAAAATGTTTCTTTAATTTTACTTTTTCTTTTTTAGTTGGTGACGCGCGAGATGTTTGAAGATGCTCTGAAAGAGCTGCAGGATGATGGTGTTATAATTGTAACAGGCAAAAATACCATTCGTGTTTGTTAAAAATATTTTCTTTGCGTTAAACGTTCTTTAGAATAGTAATATTATGCAAATATAACTAATCATTCATTATTACTATAAATTTTGTGAGAAATCATATGTTAGGGTTTTTTTATATCAAACTTTTTATTTTTTGAGACTTGTTAATAATAATGAAAAATATTTGTAAACGCTAACCTAAGCATAAAAAATTATAGGCAAGTATATAAATATTTTTTATCTTTGAAGTTTTCTGAATTTCTATTTTTGCCTTTATAAAATAGAATAGAATAGAATTTATTATATTTCAGCGTTCCTTTAATAAAATAGCACACAAATAGTATATATATTTTAAAATTTATATTATGCTTTCTCTTGCACGTGAAATATTTCTATTCAATATGAATAGAAATATGACTTCTGAATTTAGTTCTCTTTTATGTTATAAATTTGTTTCAACTGAAAGTGAAGATTAAATTTATGATTAGAATTCAAAAGGGTATGCTTTATATTTTTTAATGAACGTGTCTTGAATCGAGATAGTCGATGATCATTTTTTCTCAGCTCTTTACAAAATTGAAATCGAAATTGCACGACAAAGGATATGTTTCCAGCTATGCTTCAGATAATTAAGAATACAACAGTAAAACGCATATTAAGTGCCATCAATGATTTGAAATGTCTTGTATGCATAGCTTGTACATATATATGTACAATTCACGCCCACGCTTCGTGCGCGGGCGTCCCGGCGGAGGCGTCGTACTACGTTTTGCTCTTGCGATGACCTTGGAAACTCCCACGCTACTCTCACCGGGTAGTTTGGTGGGGATATTCGTTCATCGATGTTCCAACCACCCACACCTGGCGATTTTCATCCCTCCGAACTATTCCCTGCTTTCGTAACGATCAATGGTGAGGGAACTCAAGTATTTCCAAATTATCGTATCCTAGCAATTGAAGCAGAATTCGATTAAATTTAACAATACTAGTATTCCTATAATATTATATTTCTATTATATAGTATCTTTAAATGATACTCGCTTTGGAAGCTTGCGATTAATCTTTCACATTGTTTGAAGTAAACTACGTTAAGATATTGAACATATATATATATATATATATATATATATATATATACATATTGGATGCTATGCACAGATAATTTAGTTGTCACGAGAGAAGTTCAAGGGGGACATTTATTTTCCGGTAAATAATTGATCTTGTTGAAGTAACTTATTCATTAAAAATAAATCGGATTGTTATTTCAATTACTAAAAATCTACAAAAAATTTCTCACGACGCTTATCTCGCAGCTGTAATTGAGATTTGTGTCGAATTTAATTTTCGCGTAATATATTCGTGTTCAAATTCCCACCCGAATGCTACACAGGTATCATTTATCCTTGTTGTTCATCGTTAAACAAGAGTAAATATATGGGGAGTGGAAATGTGAAATGCTCTAATGTCACTTTCTCTCCCTCTTGTGCCCCACGCAATACGGCTTCGATTTCAAACTTCTTCAATATCAAAACGAAATTTGATACATTCAGCTACAAGTGTACCAGCTAGGCCGTGTAAGCGTCCAATTTCAATTGTTATTTGAAGGGCTCGCTACGACTAGCCACGCAAGTGTTCATTGTTCATTCCACTCTTGTTGGTGTTATGCAAAGGGTATCGTACGCAACTCGTAGAGATTTATACACACGTGAGTTGCGCACTCGGATGCACCATCTATGAACGATCAGCACGTAACCGACACAGTCGCACGGTCGCACGTGTGCGCGTAGCCGGTGATAGCCGGCGAGGGAGGAAGAGAATGGGATTGTGTATAGAAGGGGGATGGCGAGGGGATGGAATCGAGAAAGAAGACTTGTTAACGAGCCGGAGAAAAGGAGATGGAATGAGGCAGGAGTGGGGATGCGCCCGATCGTTAAAGCAGCATGACTGTCCCCACCTCGCTCGTTCCCTCACGCCCAAGCAGCCCATTCATAAAGTTGCGTCCGCTAATTCTTAGCATCCCCCGTTCAACGTTTCCCCGGCGTCGCGCAAATGTAGGGGATTTGGACGAAGAATGATACGTGCGATTCCCTCTTTCCTAGAATTTTTATTCACGTTTACCTATACAAAATGGAACAGAGAGGAGAGACAAACAAGTCGTAGAAGATTAGACATCTAAAACGTAGATTATGATTTAACGTCTCGATACATTGCGATACTTTATCAAATATGGATTTTTTCGGTATGAAACCAGGGTAGGGCGATTACGTAACATTCGCCCTAGGGCGGAAACATGAAAAACTTCTCCACTACTTTTCATGACAAACATTTTCGCTTTTCACGTTCCCGCTTGGGGAGAAAGTTGTATGACCCTAATCTTCAGAATCCTAAATATTTGATAACATATCAGTCAAAAAGTTTCCAAAATCTTATTTGTAGAAATAGTATAGAGAATTTTAGAGATACATGAATGGAAAATTTTATATATCAAAAATTTAATACTTTTTATCGTTATTAAATTATTAATAATTTTTTAATTTTTCATTTTCATTCGGATCATTTTCAAATATTATACTGTTAAATTCACAAATGTCAGAATACAACCAAATTGAATTGTTTTTAATTATTTATGTAGGTCGTCATTACTCAATATGTCGATAATTCAACTAAACAATTTCGTTCAATAAATTCTATTAAATTTGACTCATTTAGTTGATTATTTATTAAATGTATACATTAATATTATTTAAGTAACTACAGAAATGAGTTGATTTATATTTTGACACGAAGGTAAAAATAATAAAATGTCATTTAACTCAACGCGTATTGGATTAAAATTGCTCCTTTGATATCTCCAACAATGTAGTGCTTTCACAGCTGGTGACGTAATACTGATTTTATTGTTGGCTTGGCCTTCTGCTTCCTGTATACCGTACATAAATTAATCATGTCTATTTTATCACGACGAGGTCATTAAAGATTCGTGCCAATTAAAGATTCATTGATGTTTAACGATCCATGACGTGATTCGCGCGAGAGGATTGACCGCGTCACGCTTCTGCGCGGCTCCAACGCAACACCTGTTCCTCGGGATGAGATCTGACTTTGCCCGATCGACCCTGGCTGGCGACTGAAGGTCATCGTCGTCGTCGTCGTCGTCGTCGTCGTCGTCGCCGTCGTCGTCGTCGTCGTCGTCGTCGTCGTCAGTGGGGGGGGGGGAGGGGGAGGGGGAGGAGTGGGAGCGGGTAGGATGCCGCAGTGCTCCCGTGAGCAAGCAAATACCGTCCAGCATTGAGCGGGCGCTTCCATTCATGGTTTCTGGGCGCAGGCGTACAGCGGGGAAACCGCATGGCGCTGCCCGGGGAAGGGGTTCGCGAGAACTCACCTACGCAGAGCCCCCGGCATCGCGATGCGTGGGCGACGTGGATGATTCAGAGGTAGAGCGAGCCGGAGTAAAGGGCGGACGGTTCTGTTCCTCGCGCGCCGGCTCGGCTCGTGATTCCCGGCTCGTCGGAGGGTGGCACGCGGCTTCCTTCAAAGAAAGCGGCTTGCTCTCGAATCGGAATCCTCATCGGCATTTCCCGGTCCGCGTGGTACGTACAGCTTTACGCCGCTTCACCACCGCGCCGGCTGTTCCTGTGACGTGCGACGTGCCCACGCTCGTTGACACGTCGAGTGAATTCCAGGGCTCTCTTTGGAACGTACCTTCCCCGGGCGAACTACCTGAGATCCTTGTGCCAAAAATACGCGAGCGGGTATATCGCTCAGCGATTCGAGGATGGGGCGCGGGAAACTCGTGGAATATACGCGATCGCGTAAAGACGATTATTCTTGAATCTTTTTTGACTTGCATCCTGTTACTTTTTTTTTTTCGAAGTTCGCGCTTTTTTGGGCATTATAGGAAGACGCCAAAACGACAGAAATAAAGTTTTGTGGACTTTTGCGTGCAACGTGGCTATTCACAACTGTAACGAACGCTTTCCGGTTTGATAAAAATTCGTGTGCTGATTGTCATTTCGTGGATCCTCTATAGGTAATTAATAATGCAATTCTTAAGTGCTCATTTTTTATCCTTTATAATGTTTCATGCCGAGTCTACAATGAGTTGATAGTCCTAAGTCTTATCGGTGAATCGGTGAAGTTGACCAATAGCCAATTTGTACGACTACTGATTTTCTTAAGACTGATCAAATTCGATTTTATTCCTTCCTCTTAATCGAACTAAACGACTCGATGTGTACAATTAACTAGTGGGTGCGAAAAATCTATTTATAATAGGTTAAACCTGGTTAAGACTGAAAATTTCCAACTCATTATAAACTCGGCATTATATTTCTTTAAAACGTTAAATGGACTTCCTAAGTTGTTACCTAAATTTAGTCTTAAATCATAAGAAATTGATCAGTTACAATCAAATATAAGAAAAATTATCGACCATGATGGGATTGGATAGCCCATTGTAGAAAGCTCATTTTAGTCTCAATCATAATCTTATTGACTTGCTTATTCGACTTGCTCACTCAAGCAGAATAACAAGTCATTATGATATCAAAATGACTTCAAAATAAAAAATTAAAAATCATTTTTCAATCATGATCGATTCATTTTAATGTCATTTTGACGTTATCGTGACTTGAGGAGCAGACTTCCAAAATACATTTTGTTCAAGATTTTATTTTTTTAGTTAAGATGGCAAAATATGTTGAATATTTATTATTTTTAGACTCAGGCCTTATATTTAAGGCTTCCTTAAATTTATCTTCAGATACTCTACGAATTATTTTATTGGTTGCTGAGCATCTAAAGATAAATTTAAAGAACTGATTACGAATACGGGCAATAGTGTTGAGAAACTCATATTTTACTCTACAATATTCTGAAAGCATTTCTACACTATTAATTTATGTACTGAAAAAAATCTTGACATTCGAAGTGCATTATGTCCTTTAAAGACAAACAAAATACATTTATTTAACATTTTAGCAACTGTTTAGCAATTTTGTCGAACATTTCACATCTTATTGATTGGTAAATTATTATTTTCTGCGCGATTTTTTTATGGTTTTCTTTCTCGTTTTCTAAAAATTATAAATTTTTGATAAAATGCATTTTGAAAGTCTGCTTCTCACTTGTTCTCGGACACCTTCGACTAAAATTTTAATCAGAGATAGTCTATAAAAAAAACAATTAATATCAGTTATTACTTAATAAATTTTAATCGTTTAATTGTTGTAAAAATATTTTCCCACGAAAGCATAAAAATCGTATTATTAAAAAATCATAAACGTGTGACGAGGAATCAATGCCATTAGACTTAATTAGAGATCCTATTACTCAACCTTGCAGCTTAAAGAACAATTAAAAATCACGAAGTAACTTTATTTTGATTTTTAACTTTAATAATAAAAAAATCATCACTTTGATTTTGATAATGTCAAAATAAAATCATTTTGATTTTCTCTTGATTTGATCGTTTCTTGTAAACTAAATCACCAGTAATTATTTTGTCATCAAAAGAAGAATTAAAAGAAGGGATAGGTAATGTCTTTTTTTATGAATACTATCTTCTAACTTACATTATCTTACTTATATTGATTTATTGAAAATGACAAAAAAACGACGCACGTGTCAATAAAAAATTTATCAAGACTCTAGGCTCAACGAACGCGATTATTCTCGCTGTTAAGTAGTTGAGCTCAAGCATTGCAACAGACGATCCCTCATTCTCTAGCTAGTAGAGTTCCACGAGAGTTCGCAGTTCTCTTCCCGGCGTAGTTGTAGACATGAAAAGATTCTACCCTTCTGCTTCTGACACGAGAGATCAACTATACTGTGTCAATGTCCAGTCATCGGGGGCGTTAATCTTGAAGAGATACACGAGCATAGACATCTCGGAAAACATGCTCGCCACACACCAGTACGATTGCTTCGTGGAGAAGCGCTCATACGAGAGGTAAGACTTGATTTCCTCACTCATATCAGAGTTGCCACAAATCTGAAAATCAGCGAAATTAAAGACGATCAGAGAAATTAATCAAAAGTAAGAATTTTGCAAAATTTTCTGGAAAATAGGAATTCTTGACTTTAATAAAATTTAATATGTTTATATCATACTTATGTAGTTTTGGAATATTATCAACTTAACAATTAAATGCAAGCAATGTCAGTAACATTAATAGTAATTAACATTATTATGTTAAATTGCTCTCAATAAAATATTTGACAGATTCCAAATTAAGGTGAAAATACAAAAACCTTTAAAATATTGTTGAAAGTCAGAGAAAATCAAAAAAATTTATCTGGAAAAGTTATGATGAGAAAAAGTTATGATAAGGAATTTGTGACCTTTATATCGTTTTTTCACTTGTCGTTGATTGCTTTCCACTTTATCATGTTGAATTTTATAAGACTTATCACCCTACTGTACTTATACCCAATTCCACCAATGTAAACTTAACTTTAATCTCAATCCAATTTACTTTTTATCTTTTTCTAATTTTTATAATTAGAGAAAGAGAGAGGAAAAGATAGACAACAAGCTAAACTAAAATTAAAGTTAATCTACATTGATGAAAATGGACATTAACCGCTTTCGTCTTTACGTATCTGACGTCACGTTGTTCACGATTTTCCGGTACTCATGTAGTCGTGAAACGTTTCAATGTACGGCATTGAAACGCGAACGAAAGCGAAAGTGGCAGGCGACGTCATTCAGCCCACCGATGAAAACGAAGGCGGCGGACTCTGATCGTTCTTATAAAAAAATACATTGATATAGGCTTTCTAAACCTTATAAATGTTATAGATTTAGATAAATATTAAAATCTAAAATCATTAAAAATACAGGAAGCTTTGACAATATAACATTGTCGAGGATTTATGTTAACTTTCAGCTGTGAATATGAATACTCTTACTACTATTTTGCAATTTTAATTGTATTAATCGACAAAAAAATTTAGTCAAGATCAAAAATTTAATCATAATAAGTAGTTCTTATAGTTTTTGACGCACTGAATCCAAATACATGAGAGAAAATGTTCTATCACATTAAATTAAAAAAAATTACTTAAATATTTCGAAAACTGTAAATCTCGTTAAATGTAAAAAAGAGATCCTGAAAAGTGCGTTTTTGAAGGGTTTTTATTTCATTTTTCTAAAAAATTTGATAGAACATTTTTACTTATGAATTTGGATTCAGCGAGTTGAAACTGTAAGAAATACTTATTTTAATTAGAATTATGTAACAAAAATTTTTTGTAAGAAGACATGTTTTTTCATATCAGGGATCTAAACAAAATGTTGTTTTTCTTTTTTTTAAATAAAACTTGATTCTCTCTCTCTCTCTCTTTCTTTCTCCCTCTCTCTCTTTATGTACAAGTACTAAGAAATTACAAGAAAATATAGCGGAGAACGATTAATCCTTTTTTTTTCTCTAATTACGTAAAAGTATTCCTAGAATTCCCTCTAGCTAGCGTAACCTTTACAATTTACAATTTAGAAAGATTGAATTTTATATGGAAAATCATGCGGAAAAAATAAAGCTCATGATAAATCATCGATATGGTGCTCTTCAAATATCGCTCAATAAAAGCGAAATAAAAATTCTCGAATAAACGCACAAATCGATACGCGAGCCAGACAAAGGCATTTTGATACAAACGAAATTTGATCAAGCCATATCGAAACACGAGAGACAAAGTATACAGCAGACCCGTTGTATATATATATTTTGGGCAAATATTGTCGAATTACGCATGCTCGTCTATACGCAGGGTGGTATGATCCGTTCGTGCGCGTATGTAACGCTCATAGAGACAGCACGCAGCATGCCGCAGGTATACGGCCATTTTACTTTCTCCTCCTTCCTAACCCTCGAGAGGAAAAGCGGATCCGACCTTGGTCGCCATGGCGATTTCAAGGATATTACCCTCCGCATTCGCGACAGAGCGTCTTGGAAAAAGTACTTCGGATATGTTTCCGTTCGATATAAAATTGAGTATATTAATAGAAAAATGAAATCACAACGCGAATTTTGTTAATTTCGATTCTTTACTATGACCTACGCTGATGGTATCAAATCAATAGTAGACGATCATCATACGATATATGTGCGTTTTAATTGAGATGAATATACGGGATGTTATATCTGACTTTGCGCAATATAGCAAGTATTGATACATTCTTGAACTCATTCCTAGTTTTAATACTTAAATATTGAGGATGTAATAGATTTTTCGCACATTTAAGCATATATCGTATGGGATAACGAAGACATCAATCCAGTACTCGATGTAATTCCACATTCATACATTTAGACAACTCAGATAAAATTTACAATTTAAAATTTCTATTTACTCACCATTACAATTTTAAAAGCGAGAAAATACATGATAAAAATTCTTCTATATTATATTTGAATAGAAATATTTTTCAGTAAAACAACTTTTATATAAATCGATAAAATGGACTTTCAATTATATATAAAATACACCGAAAACTGTTCTCTTGTTTCGGTGAGAAATTAAATCATTTCTATTTCTATATATTATTAATTACGAACGTAACTTATTTCGTTTTTAGTTATGCACAATTTATTTCCAGATAATTGGTTATGTATTAATTAATGGGAAAAAAGGGAATTTTCGGTATATTTTACAAGCTGGTTTTTATCAATTAAGTATCGTTTTATTGAAATATATTTTTATGTTAATACATTTTCCAAGAATTTTTATCGCGTATTTTTTCTCGCTTTTAACATCATAGTCTAAGAGTAGTTCTGAATGAAAAGGAGCTCATTTGCTTTTACATTTACCAATCATGCAAATACCATTACAGAAAAACAAAACTTACAATTCGATTTTTCTAATAAATGCGGAATCACGAAAAAATAACGCTGCTGCTTGATTTTAATGATTTTAAAACGATCTCTGTCTCAAAATGTTGTAAAGAGAGATACTAATGACAGCGATTTAATCTTGGTTTTAATATATTTCTAGCAAAGAGAGGGAACGATATGATTTTGGGATTAATCCAGAGATATATCATGCGGTATAAATATACAGACTTGTTGCTTATTACATTTTTTATATGAAAAACAAATTTTTCCATGGCGAAATTAAATATTGTTTATGTACAAAATGTTCACATGAGAATATATTGAATTGGGACAAAAGTTCGTAGCGTTACTTTATTTGCGTCATGTCTACATGTTTAAAAAAAAATGGCAAATATACCATTTGATATAGCAAAGTTGCAGCTTTAGAATCTATTTTTTTTAAATTGCGGTACGATGATTTTTATTTACAAGTTATGAATAATTAAAAAAAAATGCTCTTTTTCTTTAATAACAAAAAATCTGAGGGATGAATATTTTTTATAAGAAAAAAATTAATTTCAAGTTGAGTATTAAAAGTTAATGTTTAGAAATAAGACACACTGTATAATCCGAATATTGTACGAAGTGACCTCATCATCGTGAGACAAATCCTTGTCAACAACGCGAGACATGATCGGTTTAGTTCGGTGCGAACAAAAGACCGTGATAGTTCAAATACCAACAAGCTTCCTTGCAAAAACTCGTTTCGAGAAAAGAATAAGTAAGTCATATCGACGTGGCGGGCACAGTAAAAATTACAGCCGATCGTTCGAGTGGAATTTTGACATATTTATCAGTTTCCAAATTTTGGATAATACCTAATAATAAATTTATCTCGCAGTCGTGAAAACGTCACTTCTTATAACGCTTTTTATAATGCTTATACAGTATATCTTAGATTTCTCGTATTATTTCTTTTCGTTAGTAAGTTCTTTTGTCGATGTGGAATTGATTTTTTATTAAAAATCTCAAGAAAAATTACCATTTATATTGTTTTAAAATTTAATGATATATATATTTTTCAAACTTATTCATAGCTATCAATTAACAAGACAGGTTTGTCTTCGCCAAGTCATGCAAATACGCAATAAAAATGCATAAATGCAGCATAAATGTAATAATCGTGCACGATAATAGAAATCGCGATAATGTTCATACGCGATGTGAAATACATTTTTACATGTATATTATATAGATACTCGATAAAGCAAGTGCGTTTAGCAAGCAGGACGTTTTTGCCCAAGGTTGAAACTGTTACAATTCAAAGAAATCTTGTTGTCATATGTAAATAATATTTTGAGAGAATTATCGCGTCTTGTTATGAATAAGATCACTATGTGTGACTACACTTATTCTCTTCTTATTATATCTTGTTAGTAAAGAATATATATATATATATATATATATATATATATATATATATATATAATATTTAACCGTTAAAAAAATTCAAATAACTTTTTAAAGAATAAAATTTTACTTAAAAAGCCACAAGTAAATTTTACTTTAATCTCAAAAAATCCCAACGCAATATCTGTCAAGTTTTTTTCTCCTTGGAGCTATTGATTTTCACTCAAATATAAAAACTTATACAAAATTAAAACTTCCTCTTGAGACTTAAATTTCATTAAATCTCGAAAATTTAAGTGGATTTTCTAGAATTTCTAGCTAAAGAAATACAATGAGAAAAATCTGATAATCTTGTGAATCTTCCGAGTCGCAATATTATCGATTAAAGATAACAAACATAATTCATAATAGAAAATAGCAATACGTTGATAGGCCTAAGAAGATAATATACTGATCTCAGTATTTCAATAGCTCGCTATAACTATTATTTCAGGAAAACAAGGTTTTTCACTCGTACACAGGAGACGTCCCTGGAGCTTTACCAACAATTTTTGCCCACAATGAATCAATTAAAATCTCCTCGTAACCGCCATTCTATGCAAGTAAGTGTCTACAAATAATCTATGATCTTACAGAATTTATAAAAGCTGCAAAAGCTGTTGCGCTTTATTTGAGGGACAGTTTTCAAGTACATATGTTGGTCCCTGTTATCGATGTATACAACTTATTCTTTATAGTAAAATTCTTATAATAAATAATTTAAATTATAAAATAAGGGATTAGTGATTGATATATTATTCGTGAAAAAACTTTGAAACTTTTAGAATGAATCTCACTTCGAAGAGTGAAATCTCAATCTTAAAGATTGAAAATTGAACTATCCTTTTTCAAGACTAGCTCAATTTTTACTCTTTAGGGTGACATTCCATTCCAAAGAATTCAAAGAACAAGTGTGTGGAAGTAAATATGTCAGATATTGTATGCTTTATAACTCAATCTTTGTTAAAACTTACAGTATAATGATGACATTGCATGTAACATGCATTGGATCTGATATCAGGATATTTGAAAGTTGCCTCTCAAATAAATCGCAAAAAATTTTAACATACTTGTTATTTTTCCATTAAAGAGAATTTTACATTTTTCTGAATATGTCAGACGATTTATCGATTCTTGTGAACTGTTTTTTAGATTTTAAATTAAAACTAGTAAACGCCAAATTTGTTAATATAGAGTAAACCACACACGAGAATTTGTTTCAGCTTACAAATAAGCCACGAAAACAAGATGATCAACACTTTACACCAAGAAAGTTTACTATTGCTAAGAAAGTCCGTTCATTTCCGGATTCTAATTCAGATCGCTTTCTGAAACAGTTTCCTCCGGGGAAACTATCGCAACAGCATTCCAAGGATAATTCATTTAGCCATTCGATTCTCAATCATGAAGATTCTTTGAACGAATATCCAAAATTGTACAGTCCAAGACCTATGATTGCCAGTTCATTGAGCTGTTCGAGCGAGAGTCGGTCAAGCTCTTCGGATGACAACCTAACGAATCATTCGCCAATTCATCAGCTGGATGCCGATTCTCCAGACCATTTCGAGTATTTTCGAATGTTTGAAGATGCTAGCGTAACGGATGTACTCGGTCCGAACTTCTCAAGTACTAACTATCACGAGAGCTGCAAAGTGAACTATGAGACATTCGAAGATCTCAATATGAATCTTCTGAAAATCGATCTGCTGGACGACATCTCCTCCAGTCGACAATCACTTACACATGAGGAACATAGCCCAAGTGCTCAGGGAGATGTGCTCAACGATTCATTAATAACATTGATGACGAAAAATCTGGAGAAAGACGAGAACGATATAGTTATATCATCACGAGAGCAGCAAACTCACAATCCAAGTAGTCAAAGAGATCCATCCGATTTGCCACTCATACCATCGATATCAGAGGAATTAGAGATAGAGAATGAAATAAAGAAGGAAAATTACTCGAGACAGCAGTCATCTGCGAGACTCTTAAATGTAGAAGAGAATGCAGTCAACACAATATTGATGGTGAACAAGGAAGAAGCGATGAAAGAAACGGAGGAGAACCGATCGTTTAATCATTCTGTGAGAGCCATGACGTCGTATAAATGCAATGATCATCCATGCACTCAACTATTTTATTGTCAGACTTGCTGCAGGACAATCTGCAAGGAATGCGCCACTCAGTGCATTCATAAACATGTAACGGTGGAGTTTGTAGAATTCCTCGAATCCGCTCAACGTCAGGCTGAAGAGGTGCTGATCGAGGCCTATCTCGGAATCGACGTTCTCGTGGATGATATGGAAAATATGGGGGTGAGTCAATTAATTGCTTGAGTCAATTAATTATATTACATCGTATGCTTCTTTTGCAGTTGGACATAGCAGCATTAGATCAAAGAACCAGGGAGGCGCTGACTGATGTGAAGTACTTTTCACGTAGAATGTGGTCCGCAGTGGAAGAAAGAGAGAAGAAATTGTTTAAACAAATTGTGGAAACGCGTCGGTGGAAGTACGAGGTTCTTCAAGAGAAGTACATGAATTTAAAAGAGGATAAGGCACGGCTGGCACAGGCCATCAATGCACTCAAATGCGCCATCCAAGAGGCGCGATCATCCCCTGACGATCTTTTACAAAAAAAAGATATGGTATTGGCTGAGGTACATATTTTATTATACACAAATTTATTTTATTTAACTTTTGTTACAAATATATCTATGCAGTTGTGTCTCTAATTATTAACATCTTTTTTCTAAGATTCTAATTAACATTAATATAATATTATTAAATTGCTTATTGATTTAATTTGTAATATTACTACTCCAGTTCGGCTTATGATGCGTTTCAAGACTGAAAATGATTTCGATTCGTAGTTTGCAGAACGGGATACATATATAAATTCATGCCAAAAATATTATTTTAGCACTAAAAAAAAAATTATAGTTTAGACCGTTAAGGCTTTAATTACTTCTCAATTGTGAATTTATAAAGACATTTCTTAAATTTTATAGATTTGGCAGATTCGTCAAAGTCGAAAGACAAAGGCCCGGTCACTCCGAGATGAGAACTGGATCTCTTTCAAGAGTTCCGATAACAACGTGCTGTCCGTGATCGCCAACGGAGGAAACATTTTAGTCAACGGCCCGGGCACGATCGGAGATCGTCTACCGAATCGCGATTACAAATCGTTGCAATCGTACTTCCCGTACGGTATAAACGAGCAAATGATGCAACCGATTCCGCGCGGTCGTCCGATAACTGATTACGATCATAATATCTGCTTGCCTAATCGAAAACACGAGTTGCAAGTTAAAAGCACGGACGTTATAATTCTTGGCTACTTTGGTGAAAACAATCCTGATAATCTTTGCCGTCCGTGGGGATTAATTTGCGACAACGAAGGTAACATTATAATTAGCGAT
Organism: Atta cephalotes; assembly: GCF_000143395.1. Classification (NCBI taxonomy): domain Eukaryota; kingdom Metazoa; phylum Arthropoda; class Insecta; order Hymenoptera; family Formicidae; genus Atta; species Atta cephalotes. Next base: position 1,930,742 of record NW_012130068.1, on the reverse strand, counting down.
AGATCCAATAATCGTATACAAATCTATCGCGAAGACGGCACGCTCGTCAGAAAATTCGGAACCTACGGCAACGGCCCTTGTCAATTTAATCGTCCAGCCGGAATTGCCGTCGATGCCAGACGTCGCCTCATCGTGGTCGATAAGGACAACCATCGCGTTCAGGTTGGTGACACATTACATAGCAAACACAAATTAACAGTAATGTAACTGTACTTAATTATACGCCTATATTATATTACAGTTTTTTGTTGAGAAACTATAACTAACAATTATATTATTGTTAGTCAGTGTTGTGTTAATTGTTTATGATCTTCTCATATAATATCTTTTCAAGCGTTGTATTTAAATTGTCATTCGAACGTGTAAGTTACAACCGATGGCATTACGTATGCTTCAGATTCTGACAATGGAAGGTGAATTTCTGAGAGCTTTCGGTGAGCACGGTGAGAAACAGGGCCAATTCTGCTACCCGTGGGACGTGGCAGTGAACTCAGCTTGCGAAATTGCAGTTACAGACACGAGAAACCATCGTGTTCAGTTATTTAGCCCTGAGGGTATTCCTCTACGCATGTTCGGCGGCCAACCGCATCTATTGAGGTATCTTGACTCGCCGCGCGGTATTTGCTTCAATAACGAGGGCAAATTGATTGTCACGGATTTCAACAACCACCACGTATTGATAATTGACTATAACATGGTAGAAATGCGCATACTTAAATGTGAGAAAGAATCAAAAGGCAAGAGGCAAGATGGAGAAATCGGTGATGGACAGAACGAGGAGAATACTCCTACGTTTCAAAGGCCTCAGGGCATTATTGCTGCCGATGACGGTAGTATTCTAGTCGCAGACTCTCGTCACAATTCAATCAAGGCGTTTAACTCGGTTGGTTCGTTGATCTATTCCTATAAGCCTGGTCAAGAGGAAATGGACCGTCCATTGGGTATAGCCCTTCATTGGGATGGTAGAATGGCGTTCACGGATTATGGCCGCAATTATGTTCGCTTAGTAAAGCTGGAGCATCACATGGACCCGATGCCGAGAAACGCTATTATGTTTGGTTGACGCTTCAGGATCGCAAATGCGTTGTCCTCATGATTTAATGGAAACGTCAGATGGCGAGATTTTGTCATGTGTGACCAGCACTCGCTGTCACGTTGACTCCATCAAAAATGAAAGGAAGCATAATTTTTACATTTGCAGCGCGTGGCGGGATTTTTGAACCACCAGTAAAAATTGCTCTAGGCATAAATTTTTTGTCAGAAACGAGAGGGGAAAGTGGTGAAAATAATAATTGACGATGTGCGGTAAAAGTTAATATTTTTGGCGTGAAGCCGCTCATTGTATTGTACATGTTCAATTCCATGTACACATATACATACATTACACACGTATCAATCGTTCCTGAAATAGACGTTCGTACGAAAGCTTATTTTCGCTTTCAGATTCTTTTCACTTCGTGTATGTGTAATCAGCGAGAAAATATTTCTCCTGCTAAAAATTTCGCCCGCGTCGCGAAATCGCTTTATATCGACGCTCAATTTTACTCTAAAAACAAAAGTTGTAATTTATCATTTTAGTATATCTATATTCTATAATGTTCAAATAATATGCGATTTTTATCTTTTCCGATTAACAATTTATATTCTCATTGTTATTTATGTTATTTTTAAATTGTACCATACGTAATTGTATCATATGTAATTTTATTGTGTAATTTATTATACTTCCTTATTGGATGGACACATGAAATATTCACGTAGATATTTTTAAATCTTTATTCTTCAACATAAATGAAACAAGATATTGAACCAAAATGGAGAAAGAGAATTATACGCTATGTGTTGTGAATAATTAAATGATTACACAATCGATCGACAGTACATCGTTAAGAAAAATAATCTCGAAAACAGTAACGAAGGAATTAATGAATTATCGATAAATCCAGATATAATCAGCGATCATGTTTTATTAATACATTATTTATTGTTCAGGAGATTCGATTATTAGTCGAATTACTGTAGATGTGTTTTTTCTTATTTCATATATTATTTTATGACCAATGAGTTTTAATTGTTTATTTTTACAAAATTAAATCATGAATTTAATTAATTTAAATTTCGTTGCGAATTTATAAGGTTTGCTTATCTTCTTTAAAATGCAATCATGCATAATGCTAATCACAATTATATGAAACCAATCGGAAAAGGAAAAGGAAAAATAGAAATTGCGATAGATTATTAATGCATTTTTATATCTTTAATTTTGCACTTTTATAATATTTTTTTGAAAGTGTGTAATAAAATGTAACACAATTGAGTTATTTTATGTGTATTATTTTTTTAACAATATTTGAGTTTTTGATGTATATAAAATACAGGATGTTGATATAACTATCATACATATTTTAGTCAATAATTTTTATGATCGTTTTCATTTTTTAATAAAACAGAAGATTTTTCACAATATTTTCATTTTTAGTATGTAATAGAATTATTTAGCACAACAAAATAAACTGAAATAATAAACAGAACTCTCTATAATAAACGTAGAAATAATATGGCAAATGAGAATAGCAACGTGATTGTTAAGTGAAATGCAACATTTTAATATATAATAGTTATCACATAAATTTTTCAAAGAATTTGTAACGCGATGACTATATATTATATTAAAATTTTGCACTTCAACAATAGCACTGCTACTTTCATTTGTCATATTATTTTTATAATTATTTAGCAAGTTAGAAGATCTTTAATTCAGCCTAAACTTGAATATTTTACATAGTAAATTTATTATTACTTTGACGTTTTCATCTTTTATATTTAGTTTTTTGATTTTTAATAAATTAGGTATACGAAGAAAAAATGTCGATCGGAAAACAGATAATGAGATATCTAGAATAAAATGTCAAACTGGATGTAAGAGCAAAATAACGAAGAAGTATCCATCCAGAATCAATATTTTATTTTCCAAATTTTTAGAGCGTCACTGTTCTCTTTAAAAACTCGCCGAAGAAGGCAACATATATTTATTATTAGTATCGTTAAGTATTAGTCAGTAAGTTCATTGTTAAGGTAACTATACCTAATAATGTTAGACTTCAATGTGATTTAATCGTTATCATGGTTGAAGATCAGTACAAAGTGTGCGTGCGTACGAGAGAGAGAGAGAGAGAGAGAGAGAGAGAGAGAGAGAGAGAGAGAGAGAGTAGGTAGTAGTTACGTAGTAGAAGAAGTAAGTAGGTACGGTACGTCGTGTTAGTTTAGTTTAGTTAGTTAGTTTAAGTTAAGTTAGTTAGTTAGTAGTAAGTAA
>NW_012130068.1:1834367-1927409 GCF_000143395.1 Atta cephalotes | reverse complement strand
AAGAACGTAGTAGACGTAGTAGTAGTAGTAGTAGAGTAGTACGTAGTAGTAGACGTAGAGTAGTAGAGTAGAGTNAGTNAGACNGAGTANAGNAGNGAGAGAGAGAGAGAGAGACAGGGGTTAGAAATTTCTCGTTGAGAAGAAAATAGCGGGACGCTGATTGTTTTTTCGTGATTGTTTAAAAGTCTGTTTGAAATGGAAATTAAATGTATATACATTTTTAGCGCCGTTGTAAAGGGCACGGTGCACATTACGAATTGTACGATGTATGTATCGTACGAATGGTCCACCGACTCTCTCGGATCCGTTGCAAATTTTCGCGAAATGTTCCTTGGGCATCTTCCACGTACGAATATCTTGGAACAATAATAATATATACGTATTGCATTTCTCAGAAACAATAATTCATCTGTTTCTAAATTGTGAGATAACGTGAATTGGGAATTTTTAATTCCCCGAAGAATATCCTCGCGCGCATTAAATTTTTTCTGGAACTATTTGTTTTAATACTCACAATCAGAATAATGAAGTAACGTTTATACGTTTATAAGGGAAAAATATTTTTTATTAATGAAAAAGAAAGAAAATATATCTGATGGAAGATGCGCAGCTCAAAAGTATGAAAGCATTTTTATGAATGTGTAGGAAGTAATTCGATATATATTGCTCGAGTATCTCGTAAAGTGGCATTACTATTCCATGAGAAAATTATTTCATAGCACTTATACAGAATATTTCTTAAATACTAATATTTTAAGAGTTGATTTTTAAAGTCATTTTTTACAAAGAAAAATTGAACACGTAATCTCAAAGGGTGTTAAAAATTTTATATGGTTATTGCTTTTAATTAAGCTTTCAATAACTTTTAATAGCTCATAAATAAGAAAAGATTTTTCCCAAACTCGAGTCAATAAATAGACAAAGTATTATCTTCACTTTTCATATTTTTAGTTGCCGCTTTGTAAAAAAGCAATGAAGTACAAATGGGATTTAACATTTACAATACATTATTGTTTCGCGAACTTATTGTTATGTCAAGAGAATCGAATCTTGACGTTTGAAAAAGAAATCTCTTTTTATATAGAAGATTCTATTTAGAAAGAAAAATAATTTTATAATATTTGTGTAATCATACTCGTATCTCTGATTCAAAGCTTTTGAAATATGAGAGGCTATTGAGATTTATATGAATTTTTCTTTATAAAATAATAAAAAAAAGTACCAATTCTTAAAATCTAAAATTTATCTAAAAAAATTAATTTCTAAAATTAATAAACTTTTCTAAAATTTTAGGCAATACTTAAGAAATATCCTGCGTAACGTGTTTAATGCAATGTACTCATTTAATCATGATGCGTGCCCACTTTACGACATATATCCGCGTATCAAGCGTGAATTGGTATTTTTTTTAATGGAAATAAAAACGCGTGAGCTTTCACAAGTGGATCCGGAAGGGATCGTGAGACTTTCTTTAAACAATCTTTCATAAATGTACGATTAGAGAGAAACTTTCTACGTATATTAGACGACATTCTCTATGCGTTATGGTCACTACATGAGATCAATTCAAAAAAGATCAACTTCTCAAATCACGTCAATAATTCCTGAGGGGCTACAGGTGATGGGAATGATTCTTCATTTCCAGTTTTTTTTTGTAAACATGCTTCTCTATCGCACATCATTCCGAAATAATATAATTGCAAGATTACATTTACAGTCTCGCGCAGAAATTATTCCGCGTATATTAAAGCAGACTTTAACACTGGAACTATCAACGTAATAAAACGACTAGTTCGTAATCTTTTTTTAAAATTATTTATGATAATTTTTTAAAGTTATTTTTATTGCAATTTGTAAAAATCGAGATCTAAATTTATTTTTCCCCTTCATGTTTTTTCAGAGATATGTATACTATAAAATATTTAAATGATAGAAATTAATCATCGGTAGTTCTAGTATTAAAGTAGACATTTATGCTAATGAACTACACGATCAATGCAATGATGCAAAACCGTTTAAAAAACGGGCAAATCAAGCTTTTTTCTGTATGGATGTGTCCTTGCAGATGAATTGTTGAGAATACATGAAGACAGGACAAAAAAATGGAAAAGTCAGCCAAATACCAAAAATAAGATAAAAGAAAAAAACAAAAAAGAATCAAAAGTAATATACATTTGTCCGAGAAGACACTAAAAGAATGTTCTTCATATTCATTTTGCATATCATAAATTTGCTCATACAGCAATTACAGTTTGTTACTAGCTTTTAAATATTAATGGGAATTTTTGAAAGAAAAATAAATTTTTCTGAGACGTGACACATTTTTTTATGTCAAGTCTTCAAGTCATGTTAATTCGTCGATGACGTGTGTATTTTTCTTTATATAAATGAATAGTCTTTTTTATTGATAAGTTTGTGATATTTATCTTGTACGTATTCGATATTCTCCTTTATGTAAGATAATTCGTTTTTATGATGTTCTTATAAACAATTTTGGAAAAAATATTTATGCAAAAATTAGTTTAAAAAAATCTTACGTTGCCTATATAACATGTTTCGAGATAATTTAGCTCTGGCTGCTTTGCCTTTGCCAGTGTTTTTCGTTTATGTATGTGTAAAGCGTTGACGATGAACGGTATTGAGGAGCAACATGTATGAATTGTGCATGTATATGAAAAAAAAAAAAAAAAAAAAATAACAATAGACTAAGCGGAGAAAATGCTCGAATCGCAGCGTTCATCGACAAATTTCTTCATATGAAAGTTTATAAAAGAATTCTTCTTTAATAGTGCCAACTATGTAATATGAAAAACAAAAAAAAATAAAAGTCAAGTAGAAAAAATATGCAACCTAATCGTGTAAATCAAATTCACAATATTAAACAATCAGAAAATTTTTACTGATTAAAAAATGTATGCAAAAATATTGAGATGTAACTTATCATATCTTATAATTTACAAATTAATACTATGTTGAGGATTAAATAGAAAAAAAATTTAATTAGTATGCAATCGAAACAAGCATAATATGAATTATTGCGGCATCTTGGATGACGCAAGAGTCTCGTACAGCAATTTCTTTGTCCTCATTGTCCTGCTATTGCACTATTTATTTCCGCACACACCCTGCATCGGAACGAGATGCAATTTGCATACATGCAAGTAGGTGCAGCATTGTCGATTGCTAACTATCTGTGTCAGAACAACGATGCATACAAGAAAAGGTTGTAGTTGTATTACGTAACGCTTGTTACGAGTCAGCATATATTTAAATTAAGTCTCATTTATTTTGCACATAGTCTTACATATCTTTACACAGTACTAATCTACACGAAAGGGCGTCGTGGAACATTGACAATTTCGTTTTCCCAAAAATGTCGTATACGCGAAGACTTGGTATAAGGTACTATATATCTATAAGGCTTGTTTTATATATCTGTAATGTCTAGAAATCAAACATTTACAAATTCTGTTAAATATTGCTTTTAAAAGATATTAAATTTGTCCATCCTCTTCGCGTGTATGGCAGATCTAATTGCGCAGATAACCCGACGGCAGCAACGAGGATAAGTTTTGCGACAGGTATGCAACAGTATTAAAAAACATGGAAGAGAACATCTATGATTCTTTCATCAGTCACTGCTTCTCGGCTGGTGATGCCAAAGAATTCGTCTTTTCTTGGATCACAACACGAAAGAATCGCGGTGCTTTGGGCTCGGATCTGTTACAATTGCTCTATGGCAGAGCGGAGTCGCGGAGAAATCTTAATCCGCACAAATGGGTGCGATTATCATTAATCAAAGGCCCCTTCGAGCGTTATCACAAGTAGAGAGGAGAGCGACGCGCCGAGCTAAAATCAGCTCTCTCGCTCGCGGCAATCGAGTCCTTCCTTTTTTAGAGCGCGATATATGCGGAATGTCATTATTGCAAATTGGCAAGTCGATGCTCTTCTCCGGGCAGAAATTCTGTGAGAAGTGATTATTATCTTGCATATGTAAAACAACTTTCGCGTATTGGCGACTGAATTACTGCGGTCTTCTACCGTCGAGTTTTGATTCGATCATCAATCCTTCCGTGCTGAAATAGCGGTCACAGATAATGTCGAATAGTTCTTTAAACAGCCTGCGGGAAAAGCGGACTTCTTCAGATAGTTACACAGATAGCACCGTACGCGCGACCACGACTAATCTATCGCGAAATAATCTTTTAGCCAACCGACCGATTCAATCATCAATTTCGGTCACAAATTAAAGAACCGCGATCTCGAATGGTTCTGCAAGCGACGTTGCAGGTACTTCTTAGGAATCAGCAATTCGTAATCGAATATCACGATGCGCGTGCACGCGCGAATCTTGCGACCACCGATTTTGATAGTCGCAGTTTTCATTTTCACGAAAATCTCTGAGGTTTTTTCTCGTGTTTCGGAGATACTGACGCTCGCTGGAACACCATTCTAGGTGCGATGAGAGGACCGAGACCTTTTTGAGTATTTCTTCCTCTCGGTGACGATACGTCAAACGGCCCCGTACTCTTCACTCGATGGTGACTCGTCACTGGCTGATGGCCTGGGTGGCCTGGGAGGTCGTGGCGGTCGATGATGCAGCGTGGGTGCTGGTCTTCTTGGTGGCGGCGGCGGATGCACCCCGTAAGTTATATCTTCTCCCTCTTCGCTGCTGGGCGACGGCGAAGGCGCTCGATCCTCTTGTTCCTGCAGCAATTGTCGGAATTCCTGGATCGACTCGTTCAAGGACCACAATTGCGACAATAACGAGAGATCAAGCTGTCGCAGACCAAACTGCAAAAATAATTACTAATATTGTAATGCACTAAAAATGAAAAAAAGATTGTGGTATTGCAATGAGTTTGCAATAGACACGTAAAATATTTGTACAAGTAATTATCGCTTTGAGACTTATATATTGTTTTATGACACTGGAAACTAAATTAATTCGAATTTTATAGCATCTCGATTTCCAATTAGAAATAAATATATAAAATACTTAGATATAATGTTACTGCTTACATAAATTTTATTCTCTAAAAGATTGACTTTTAGATATTTATTAAAGAGATTTTACGATCATCATTTTCCGTAACCCCGTGACTTTTCTTCGTCACCGTGGATTGCTGCGAAATTTCACATAGGGTTCAATATATAGAAGCTGGAGGAACGTATTCACTTTTACCATACAGTCTCCAAGGTAAATGTTACCTCGTGATTTACGGACTGAAACGACGCATTTCCAACCAGCTTGGTGACTGCTTGGTCGTGGGAACTGAGGAAGAGGGAGTTGTATAGGAGAGATATGGAAAAGGAGAACGGGAAGAATATGAGAGACGCGAACAGACAACACGACGAAGAGAAATGAGGCTAGAAGAAGGACGAAGAGTAGAAGAGAGAACGAAGGAGGCGAGGGAAAAGGGGTACAGAGGAGTAAAATCATGCCTGAGGGAATGTAGCGTGGGAGCGGCTGTACGAACTCGCTTCCCGTGTCTGGATTGACTATTAAATTATTAGCCCAACTTAGATACGCGAGTCGGGATGTTGACGCGAACGGAGATCCAACAAGAGTTTATCACGAGAGTTCTCCTCGGAGAGAGCCTACTCAAGATCCCGTTACAGTTAATTTCGGAAAGATTGCCGCAATGTCACGCAAACGTGCATGACAATATTTTTATACGAAACAAATACATAGCGATCGCTGAATCAATAAGATATTTAAATTTCTAATGAAAAGAACGGTTTTGCTAAAATATTCCAAAAACTCACCTAAATAGTCTGAATAAATTTTGTTTGACTATTAAAATAATTATATAAGATGCTATCATGTTTGAGATTCTCACATAATTATTTTGATAGACCGATAAAATCATTTTTAGATTTGTTAGACATAAATTTAGATAATTCAGTAAAACTTTCCACGTAGTTGCAAAGCGACGACAAAATTGAATTGCTAATGAGGTGTACACAAAAAGATGTAGCAATAGTTGTAGTTTAGTTTATTTGAAATAAACAGTCTTTTAGAATTTCAATCATTAGTCGACGCGATAATGAGATCGTTGAACTACTAATGAGATGTACGCCAAGAGATATTGTAGTAATTTTATTTGAAATAAACACAAAGCCTCTTAGAATTTCAATCGTTAATCGACGTAGATGAATACGGCGTGTAACTAGCAGTAGGTATGTGAAGTATATTTGCGCAGCAAACTTGCAAGGTAATATAGCTATTAAAAAGCGGCGCCTCCGCACGGTTGAGTGATATAAGCGCGTCCCGTCTTTCTCTACCGCGGTATGATATACTCTGGTTTCCCTCGCTGCTTATGATCCCACGCATAAAATACACGTTCATCGTGCGGCGCAATTTACTCACACGCGATCACGGCCTCGAGGTAACGGGTCATTCGGGTCGCCCAAACAAATGCGGAAGGATCGGGAGAAACAGACAGGAGAGCAACAGAGGTGGACAACGACGACAGAGTAGAAAATGAAGATTCGCAAAACGTGATCGGACTATTACGGAATATCGAGGATAAGGAGTGGCAAGGATCGAAGTTTAAAAGACAAAGAATACTTCCAAGTAGAAATCAAAGACGACAGGAAAAGGAAACTATTCAAAAGAAATTAAATTTGTACACAAAAATAACAAAGATAATATAAAAAGAATTAGAAAACCAATAAAAAAATATTATCTGAAATAAGAAATAAAAATTATGAAAAATAACAAAGAGAAAAATTATCTAAGTATCGAAGGAATTGAGGAATTGAATTAAGGATTTCGATAGAAACTAGATCATAGATACAAAGCCAACATGAATGGAATAAAAGTTTTAAAAATATTTTAAATACGCGAACATTTTTATGTTATGTTTAAAAAATTCAAATGATAACAAATGTGGTTTATAGAAATGAGAGTCGTTTATAGAAATGAGAGAGAGTATAGAAATGCGAATAATTTGCACAGCTTCCGTCGCGATCGATGACAGCGGAAGAATCTCGACCACTCTGAAATCGCACGTGCTTATTGCACGCGTAGGCGTGGAATTTTCCTGCACATACTCATAAATATACGTTTCATGCCGTGATAGATGACTAATGGTTTCTATTAGAGTTAATGGCTGCCGTTATGGGATGCACAATTTCAGACACCAATTTGAATCACATCGACAATTTACTGACCGCAGTCGAGTGATACTCTGTTACACGTGCCGTAAAATCCAATCCAATGGTCAAATAATTTTCTAAATGTAAAAGATTTCAATTATTCATTTCTAATTACTCTCAGTTGCTTCAGTTAATCTAAAAATCGCATCCGCAAAACTCTTAAAACATTTTATTTTTCCAGATTGCACATTAAGAGTATTTTATCGTGTCAAAATAATCATTGTCCGTATTTCTGCATTTTGTTTGCCTAAAGATCCTTAAAAAAATAAAATAATTTTATATTACTAAATCATTGAACGATTGAGTATCATTACTTTAAAGACTATAACTTTCTTGGGGAATTGTAACATAAAGGAAATTGTAACATAAAGATTCTCTCTCTCTCTCTCTCTCTCTCTCTCTCTCTCTCTCTTTCTGCACATATATATCTTCTATCTTATCATATATAAATAATTAACGTCACTAGACATTAAAAATCAGAGAAAAAAAATCAAAATCCTGATAGTCTGCAAACCAGTTCTATATTGCGCAGCAACTATTAGTTTCATGAGACATCGAGAAACATCGAGAAATATATTTTACGATTAAAATAACGAGAGTGCGATGTTAACGGAGAAGTAAAAGAGTGAAAATAATTTTCGGATGAATACCATTTCTCTCCTGAGCACTGCCAGTTGGGTATCCAAGGTAGTAAGTTGTCTGGCAGGTGGAGACGGCCTCGATGACGATGTTTGCAGCGACGTTTTGCTGCCTCTTTGGGATTTACTGGACGACCTCGTGGGCGGTGGAGGCGGCTCGCCGCTCTCGCCGCGACCGCTCAGGTTGAAGCCACTCAAGCTTCTCGGTAACGGGGGTAATCCTTGTAGGGAAGACATCGCAATCCTTTCTTGAATACTAGAACATACAAGTACGAGATTTTTAGATAATTTATATTCTGTATACAATGGAATATTTTCAGCACGTTTCAATAAACAAGACAACGCAAAGTGTTTTCAGTGATAAAGAATGCATTTAGTGACAGAAATATCATTCTTTGCATCCAATGAGTAAAGAACGGCATTTGTGTTACTAAATGAAAAACACTCAAAGTTAAGAAATTTATTCGACGTTAATTATTAATATTTAATATATGTAACAGTATAGTTGTCGCATATAGATATTCTGGTTATTTTTGCCAAACAAGATACTTTTTGTAAAAATATCGAAGTCGATATTATATACAATCATTTGTCAGAAAAATAAAGTAAATTTTACGTAAGTGAGCGCTTATTCCTATATAAACCTGTCGATAAAAAAATCGATAAAAAATATACTAGAATTCTAAAATACACATTACTTCGATTTCTCCGTATATGAAGGGGAAATTAATAGTTTCATGATACTCGGGGAAGGGGAAACTTCTGCGGGTCGTACAGTCTTCTTGTAAACTGTCACAGATGCAGTACGATAGAAGCCACAGAAAATGGGAATACCGTTACACGATCATCTTATGGAATAAAAATCGATCTGTCTTTAGGAGTGTCAGTTGCCCGTAAGAAGGCAGGGGATTTGGCGAATGACTCACATCGCCCTGCGGTTTATTATCATCGCGGGCACATCGCGGAAGTGTGTGATCCTTCAATCGTTCTTATCGATATCGATATCCGTTCAACTCGGCTCCGTTTACTCGTCTCATCTTATTTTCCGCATGCTGAGATAAGATCAATTCGATACGCCAAGTTCAGCGATATCGATTCGATAGCAATTATAGATAGCGATATCAGTTTAAAAAAATCAACGCTCTTAATAATAAATTCTTCATCAACTTGTAGCCAGGACTGCCACAAATTCCTCGCCCTAAAATTTCATATAACTTTATAGACAAACAAAATTTCATGATTTCTTATAATTTCTAATAATACTTTGAAATTTTTTGTATTTTCTTTCTGGAAACCGTTAAATATTTTTGGGAGAACAATTTAATATAACAATGTAAATTAATGTTGCTAACACTGCTTGCATTTAATTGTTGGTAGTATTTCAAAATTACGTAAGTATATGTTTGTACGCTTGTTAAACTTCATTAAAATCAAGATTAATTTTTTATAAAATTTTGCAAAATTCCCTGATTCTCCTCCAATTTCCTCGACTGTTTCAATTTCCCTAACATTTCCCTAATTTCTTTGATTTCTAGTTTCGTAGCAATCAGTTATGTAAATGCGAGAAAAGTATATTCATGCAGTCTCTATTTATATTTATTTCTCGAGAATATAATATATTTCTTCTTTTTTTTATAACATTCGTTTAAATTATTCGTTTCATTTATATAACTGCACAATCCGCATAATATCGCATATTCATGTGCACATAAATGCTATACAACAATACTCGAAAGATTAGTGTAAATCTTGTAAATTTGTCAGGATTTATCTGTGTTAATTAGAAGCAAATTGAAGGGATTTCAGGATTGAACTGAGGACAAAATAAAAAAAGAGAGCGCAAGCGTTTTTTGAACGTTAGTTGACGCTAACGAGCGGTTGATTTTTACGGTTGGCTGAGACAGCATTTATCGCGAGAAAGCGATGCGTTCACATCACCAGATAGTTGAATTTAGATCAATACGCGTAATACAGTGAGCGAGCCTGCATCGCGACTTCTCGATAATTATTACATCGTTAGCGCTGATGTACAGTAACGTCGCGCCTTGCGACAACGTTACTTATCATAGAACTTAAGCAATGTATTTACATATTTTCCCCAAACACATTATTTTTAATGCTGTACTCTAAAAATAAGAGCATCAAAATTCACTTTAAGAAGATTATAGTACATTTTAAACACACTCAAAAATTAAAAATGTTTAAATTGTTTAAATTAGGAAATCAGTACTTCTTATCTTGCAAATTCTTCTTAATTATTATTGTCATCCACGAGAAAATATTAGAACATTAGATGTAAAGAATGTAAAGAGTGATTTTTTAGAAATTAAAGCAATGTTATCTCCTAAAGATAATTATCACATAATTATGGAAAAAAAATTTCTTTCTTGATTTTCAAAACAAATAAAAACTAAAATCTAAGCTTTGAATTTCTCGATTATGATCAATCTCTTAATTTTACAGGTAGCCCCTAGATAATTAATATTATTGTACAATATTTGATATCACATAATATTATTGGGTTGTCTGGAAAATTCGTGCCGATTTTGAAGGAAAATTTAAACGCAGAAGATTTAAATTTTAGTATACATTTATTAAATTTAAATCTTTTGCGGCACGAACTTTTCGGACAACCCAATATGTACTGTTTGCAAATTATATTGAACCTCCAGCATGTTTGCTTTGAATTGTTTAAGAGACATATCAATAATATTGCAAAATAATAATACAATAATTGAGCGTCTAGAAGCCATTTAAAAGACACTTATAAATTTATTTCATCAATAAGAAATTTTCAAATTCTTTGCCGAATGGATAAGAGTCTCATTCATATTGTAATCTAGTTCCACTTTTATAATTTTAATTTCCAGTAGAGACAATTGTGAGTAAAGTCTCTGGCGATTTAATTTCATTTTAATACCTGATGAAATCAAGATCAGTTATTCTCTCCTCTTCGTGATGATCATAACCATTGACTTGACCTACGTCGACGGTGTCGGTGTCGTCGCCATCATCTCCATGCAAAGTAATCTGCGTGGAAGAGTAACGAACCCCCGCCTCCAGCCAGTCCTGCCGGTGGATATTATTGTCGCTATCGTTGTCGTTACTGTCCTCTTGGTCGCTGGGCGCAATTTTACGCTCCGATTCATCGACGACGAGCAACGTGGTGGCAGCGCGGTCAACGCTCGAGATATTCGTCGATTTCTCAATAGGAGACAGATTCTTGACACCTTCGTTACCGAGCTTTCCACTAGCCACGAACGTTTCCTGCTGTTGTTGCAATTGTTGCTCATCAGGACTCGTGGGCGTCGACCGGGCGTTGTGTTCATCTGCTCTCTCCGAATCGCCGTTGCATTTTTCCGCGTGACTCACTGTGACTCGCCCTCGAGCGGAATCCGGACTGGAGGACGAGGCACGATGCTCGTCTTCGAAGGACACGTTGACAGCTCGGATAGCCACCGATGGTTTCGTCGCTGTCAGTGCCGTTTCGAATTTCTCAGTCGAGGTGACGACACTATTCTTTCTTTGCTGATCTTTATCAGGAAACTTCTTCCATCGGTCACGATGATATGGCAGAGCACCGGCTAGGTCTTTCCCGCGGGAGTTTCTTCGGATCTCCAGCTTACGTTGCGGCCGTTGATCCTCGGTCAGACTGTTGCGCTTCCGCACGATATTCACTGGAACGTTCCCCGTGGGATAAGGCTTTTCTGAACCGGTACCAAGTCTGTGATGTTGATCGTGAGACGAGATAACTTTGTTTCCATTCTCTGACCGGTTATCCTCAACAATTGTGTCTGTATTTCGTGTCTGGTTGCGATCTCGTGAATTTCTGTCGTTGGATACATTCTCATCCTTGCAATCCTTCGTGCACTCCTTGAAGGATTCGTATACAGTTGTACGTCCACCCGTTGGGTCCTTCTGTTGCTGCTGCTGCTGCTGCTGCTGCTGCTGTTGCTGATCGAATCTCCAGGGTTTCGTGTTTGGCGGCGGTGGTGCCTGCCTAGTGGGACAGGGCGGCCTTGGCGATCTCTTAAGGGCCTCGGCAACCACCTGCCGACTCGGTCGAGGTGGCACCGGAGGCGGATGAGGCCTTTGACTTGCCAGCTGCATTCCGCTCGTCTTTCAAATCTTCTAACCTTCAAAGCGATTGCTCATTCTCTATGACGACATACTTATACGTATTCAAAAAACGAATTTTACTTTTCGAGCCAACTAACTGCACAATCTCGACTCGTGGTTACGTCAATACAAAATATCTATGCTATTACCACTATTACTAAACACAATACTAAATGTCAGCAGTAACACGAGGTACCTTCACCTCGCACGTAAACGACAAAGATTGCGCTTCGTTCAAAATTCTCTCAAGATAAGAAGCGACGTTTATCGTTCTTATCGCGTGCGTGTCTATTATAAGCCAACGGAATTGAAGAACGCGGTAAATAACTCGGCAAGCGAGGCATATTTTGTGAGCTTGGCAAATTTCTCGCATCAGCAGTATTTCATCATCCGCAAAATTCTTCGGATAGGAATTCGTTGTTTGCAATTTTATTGTGATGTATTGTCAGTCGAGACGAATATAATAACCGTTGGATATCTTTGTATAAAATCTTGCAGCCCTGAGGTATGATTCGCGAGGCGTGCGTTTCTTGGAATTATCTTATTTCCTTAAAACGCACGGACGAGCATGCTTTAAATGCCGATCGGAGATGACGGGAATGTTGTGCAACGTCGCCACATGATTCCACACACTGTTGCGCCAGCGAAATCACCGCAATCTTGCTGCGCGTACCCTCGATTCGCCGCGTTTCCTTCTCTTTCGCTTCTTCTCTTTCGTTTCTCCCCTCGAGTCCGCCTCGTCCTCTTTATTCGTAAGCGGGTCGCGATCGCGTCGATGCCTCGCGATATCGCCGACGCGATTTTGCATACAATTCTGTGGGAGCCACGAAACGTGCCTTCGTTCGTTCGCTAATAGCTTCATGCGCGGTTGTCTTCAATTTCTCAAATACTTCTTCGTTCGCGATCGCGATGAGCGGAATCGACCTGTGATTTTGCACACAATCGCGAGAATCACGTCGCAAAATATTCCTCGTGCATGTCAATTAAAAACTTCAAGAAGCCACTTCCGATTCTCAATACAGGAATTTATTTCGCGCGCATTTCGCCCTTTTCCTTTCTTTCTCTCTCTGTCTTTTTCTCTCTTCAGCTTGTCATTGAAGCTGATCTTCAAGATGACGTTACGGCCTCGATAGTCGCCTTTCTATCTCGATCGCTCGAGCTTTCCTTCCATGAAGAATGTACGAGCAGATCCGGCGAACTCGCTTCTTTGTGAACGAACGAGGCAACCTGACTTGCCGCCTTTTGTAAGTAAACTTTCTATCGCATGCCGCGATTCACAGTGCGCACCAACCATTCAATGGTCCTGACAAAGGACTTCTTTTCTATTTTTTTTTCTGAAGCGTATCAAAATTTATTTTTAACAAATTCAGCAATTAAATTTCTTTATATAAAACTTTTTTATTCTTCCTTTATTATAGGACAGAGGAAGTAACAGAAAACTTTTGTTGGAAGAATCAAGAATTTAATTTAATTTATGTATTGTTATTTCGAATGAAAGAAAATCATCTTCTTTGACTCGAGCCATTTCGTCTTCGCATCATCCGCGCGTCTTCAGCAGTCACTTCCGAGTCTCGCTTGACGTCACATCGCGTCTTCCACGTTTCAGTGCACCGAAATCCACACTTTCTAACGCACAAATTGGCAATTCCTTCTCCTTTTCTAAAATTAAAAACACTATTGATTCCTACGTCATGATCGCATCAATGATGCCTCCTTTCAAGACTTCTCTTGCTCCCGTGATGATAGGAACCAATCACTTGAGAAACACTTGAAAACTTTGATTCGGTGAACTACGAGGAATAAGCCGAAACGATCGCGCAACGAATGCCTTTGGACAGGTAGTTAAAACAGCGACGATCCCGAGACCCCAGGCGGTATCCCCGATCCAGTATCTCCTCCTCCGTTCAGTCCTTTCCCTCTTCCTCTTCCACCCGATAGCGTTTCTATCCTCTCTTTCTCAACGGACCGACCGCCACGGACTGACTTTGCGGTCCCACAAACATCCTTCGCGATCGGTGGCCACGTGACTGGCCGAGCTCGAGTTCTTGTCAGGTAGTCAACGAGTGTGCGCCTTATGCATGTATGAGTATGTGTGAGCGAACCAGTGGGTGAGCGAAGGAATGAGCGTGCGAACAAGCGAAAGAGCGAATAAACGAGTGAGTAAGCGTGCCTAGGTGTGTTCGTGTGTGGAGACACAGAAGGGAGAGACACAGGCGAATGCAAAGAGGACCTGCGGTTGATGGTGATGGTAAAGATTCACGACAGCGGTCTCGTGACGATCTCAACACTGTTGATCATGATGATGTGTGAGTTCTTGACCTGATAGGAAAAACTCTTGGATCGCTCGACACGTTACGTAAATTACAGATCTCAGAAGAGGGAGAGGGAAATGCGGTTGCCGTTCTAAACTTTACGGAAAGTCGTGGTCACACTTTCTAGCGTCGTCAAGGCGCTATAGTTTCTTCTTAGGGATGCTGTCTTTCAATGATTTTCATAGTACATTACGATCTCTCGGTCATCTACACTATAATCATTCAAAATATTAAAAATGAGAAAATATTAATTTCAAAAGGCAATTTAAATAAGAACAAACAACACAGATATTTCTTCAAAGTCTGATTTACAAATATTTTGAAATATTATAAATCTTTATCCACACTGAAGATGGTTCAGTGAAATGTTTGGATCTGAATGTGTGAATCTTAATTAATTTTAATTTGCACTGCAGCTTGATTTATTGCCTTGTTATTACTTATTTAAATTTTAATTCTCTGAACCTTCAGAACTGGTTATCAATTTAATTTCGTTATAAAATTATTAATTTCGTATAAAATTATATTAGATTTTATCGTTATATTACATCGTTGATGTAATGTATTTTCACAGGATTCGCTCGAATGGATTCAATTATGTACCAGCGCGTCCTAATTACACACATGCACTCGCCCGAGATTGTTTAAGTTTATGTAAGTCGATTTCGCTATGCTTCCATAGAGTTACGAGTACTACACTTCACGGAACACGTCACATATCGTTTCGTTTCTTTACGTCATATATCTATCGCAGGTGTAGCAGTTAATTACTCGCGAATGTGCGTTCATTTCGCAATACGCATTATTCGCATCGACGCGAACGCAACGACGATCTGTGATAAGTGTGAACTTTCTAGAGTTCGTGAGGCATAAAATGTCTTATCGATCATATCAATTTCCATGCTTTGCCAGAGCATCGTTATAATTTTTCATAAAAGAGATAAACGAAGTAAAGAATACACGTAAAAGATCGCATAGACGATTCCGTAGGAAACGCGAAAAGGAATGAAGACTCGAATGAATTTTTTATATGATTAGTTGTATGACTAAAACAGACTAGGAGTCACGAATTAAAAGAACTGGAAACTATAAATTAAAAAAACTAGGAGTCTCATGAATTAAAGATTATAAGACTCAAGAATCAAAAAAAGAAAGCATAATTTAAAAGGCTTAGGAGTTAAATTAAAAGAACTAAAAATTATGAATTGAAAGATTTGGGAATCACGAATTAAAAGGATTAGTTGGGAGTCATGAATTAAAAGGATTAAGTTTCATGAATTAAAAGAACTAGGACTCATGATTTAAAAGGACTAAGAATCACGAAGTAAAAGGATTAGGAGTTACAAATTAAAAGGATCAGAAGGACAATTATGAAAGGACTCGGAGCCAACCATCTCGGGGTCCATCTACCTCCATCATTGGGTGTAGGTGTATACCGCGACCAGTGGTATCGCGTGAGAGAGTAACCCGTGGCAGACGAGGAGAACGGGATGGAAGAGGGAAGAGAAAGGAAAGGACTATTAAAGGAAGAGGTGAACGAAGAGAGATGGAGAAAAGGGAAGGGACCTATTAGATCCCCTCCGTCTCGCCGTTCTCTGCAATAGCACGAAGGTCTGTTCACCAGTGCCGTAGCTTGTGCGACATTCAGACTTCCCCCGTTTTCTTTCTTCTCTCTGTTTCGAAGATTGCGGAAAGAGGAATCCAGGGGAACGCGATTACTCTTAATTCGCGCAATTCGTCTTAACGAAGCGATTTCTCTCCTTTAAGATACGCTCTCGAGCTATATGATTGACGCGATTTTACAAAATCTTGAAACTAAGTTTTTTTCTTCAACTTGTTACATGTGGAGATATACACCTCATTCAAGACAATCGGTTTCTAAACTCGCTATATCGGGAGATGGCACATCTCTCGAATATTTCACAAATGTTTTCTGTCACTCAACTGAAACGGAATGACGAAGATAAGATATCAGCGGTATCCCGCAGTCTCACGTGCTCCGTAGAATGAAGTAATCGCTGATGATACGCGTTATCGGCTTGCGATCATCATGCGTATCGCTCGCCCATTCACGGCGCAATTAAGCTCGAGGAGGAAGTGGCACGACCGGCCGGCTGAGAAAACGCGAGCCGCGGAATTTATTCACACTCTGTTTCGCTCTGGCTCAGGCAAAAACGACTTGTTCCACTTTAGCGACCGATCTTCCGCCGATAAAATGCAAATTGACTCCACCTCTCCCTCCCGCCCGCGCAATCCGGCCGGTTCCTTGATCGATCGAAATCGTACACATCACGAAGACGTTTCTGTCCGTCCGGTTGTTACCGTACAACGTGGCCGTCAAAACAAAATTCGATTACTGGGTCACGGGGTTTCGTGAAGTGCGCGTTCGAGATGCGAATGCCAATGTCAAACGTGAGTTCGTCTGCGACTCTATTGTGCATTTCTACAAACAGGATTGTCAGAAATTTCTCATCCTAATATTTCATAACTTTTTCCTTTTCAGACAAAATGTCATGATTTTGCTTAATGCTTTTAATAATATTTTGAATTTTTTGGTTCATATTTTCATATTTCCTAATTTGGAAACTGTCAAATATTTTGTTGAGAGAGCAATTTAACAATGTTACTATTTATATCGCGCTAGTAACTGCTTGCGTTTGATCATTAAGTTAATAATATTCAAAAAGTACCGAAGGTAAGATGTATGTACATTGAACTTTTTTAAAGTCGAAAATTTTAATTTTCTGAAAAATTAAAATTCTTGACTTTTTCTTGATTTTCAACTTTGGTCAATGAAGATCAGTGTTTTTTAACCTTTCTTAATTCGCAATACATTAAATAACAAACCATTTTTTCGAGATACATTAGCACACGCTTCAGCGCTCATAGATCTTTTATCAGATATCACCAAATACGACGTTCAGAAATAAAACGTAAAGTTCTCAAATTTTTATTTTATCGTTTTAAAAGATTTTATTGCAATTATCACTTTGGTTAAAATGAGAATAAATACAATCAGGGTTGTCACAGAAAATAAATTTAAAAATTCCCTGACTTTTCCAGAAATGAAAATGGAAAAGTCAGGGATATATTTAAAGTTAAGAATTATAGGAAAACTAGCTTATATTAAAAACAACGCAAAAAAGATTAGTAGCATATTAAAATTTTGAGTGCAAATTCAAGCTAAAAAAAAAATTAGTATTAAAAAATTAGTATAAAAAATGCAGTTACGAAAAAAGGCGATCAAATAAAAATTGAATAAAATATAAATTTTAATTACGTTATTAAAGAATTTAAGTGTGCGAGTTTTGAACGTATTTCACTATAAACGTCAAATAATATTAAATTATTATAACAATTATCTAGAATAAGAGCAGTTTAAGGAAATTGTAAGCAAATTTCAAAATTTCAGACTTTTTTACATTTTCCCTTGACTTTTCCCGGATTTCCCGATTTTCTAGGTCTGTGGCAACCCTAACAACATTACATAATTTAAATAATTATAATTTTTTAAATATTTTTACTTCCTTGTTTTCTTATTTATTTCTGAAGTTTTACTTCTTATTATTTTCTCTATTTTCATGACTTGAAGACCATTTGCGGCATATCGATTAAAAAACCTTGATATATGTAGATAGATTAATTTTAATCTCGGTTTGATTTACTTTTATCATTTTCTAGTTTTAATTAAGAATTAGAAAACATAAAGAGAAATTAATAAAGAAAATTAAACCAAGATTAAAATTAATCTACATTGAAACGGACATATATTTATTAATTCGTAAGCAGAGAGTTCATAAAGGACATTTTTTAGCATCTCTCTTTGATCTTGATAGGTCGCATTGACAAATAATATTTTTTTTTCGTAAATATTTTTAACAATCCTTTTTTTTTCTAAAACTCACGATATCATATTCGACATTAAACTAATTCTGACAGTCATTCTTCAATTGTCGATATGTCCGTTGAATCATACATTTTTTTCTTGGAATTAAACATGACTCATGTTGCTATTTTTACACTCCGTCGTACTTTGAACACCGCGTCGAAAGAAATAAAGTTGAAAGCGGCCGTCTTTTTTTACAATCATAAATAATTCAGCCCCGCAGTCGAGGTAAAGAGTCAAATTGACTCGCAAAAGCGATCAGTTAAAGTGCTGCATTGAAAATAGTGTTCTTGCTGTCGCAATTTGACTTAACCATCCATTCGCGCTTCGCGTTGAACTCCATTAAATTTCGCGTCGGAGTTTCCTCGCGCGCGATTATGTCAGCAAAACGCAATTCCCGCGATTAAAGCGAGAAAAAAAGAGGGGCCTCTCCCCCTTCCCGAGCTCACGATAGAACTATTTCTAACGCGTGGTAGAACCGCAACCGCGTTGCCGAGAGAATGGATTATGCGGCGCGGCTGCAGCTATTACGTTACATTCGAACACACGCAAGATACTGATGACGCGTATGTTGTCGGATACAACGACTTATTAATAATTCAACGAGCCAATGCGTTGCCCGCAGATATCAGACCGAGAGGAGAGAGGCTGATTCGCACGCTGCACGTTAACCCTTTGAACCGGAAACGTACTCTTTGTCGCGCGGAGAGATCAGAGTGAAGGGGACAAGAGATGTTCAAATTTCACTGACAGTGAAGACTCGGATGTCATATGGAAAGAATGGTTTTGCTGAAGTATAAAAATTTAGCTAGATACAGATCTGAAAATAATTTTGTTGGACTATCAAAATAATTATTAGGACGCTCAAGCTGGTTGTTAGAAAATTTTTTACAGCATTGCTTCAATGACCCACATAATTATTTTGATGACATAAATATCTAAAAATTCAGCTAGAAACAGATCTGAAAATAATTTTGTTAAATTATCCAATAATTATACAGACGCTCCAGCTGATTGTTAGAATATTAAAACTTTTTGTAGCATTGCTCATCAGCTCAAGTTTTTTTACATAATTATTTTGATGATTTTCTAATGAAATTATTCAAATCTGTATCTATCTAAATTTTTAAATGTTTTGGCAATCGGTCTTTCCATACAGTTTCGAGTAAATAGCACGACGTCTTTTATACAATTCCTCTCCAAGACTTTTTTTGTACGCAAAAAGAAAAGATTAATCGCAAGTACTGCTGTGGTGAAAATTCTGAATGGAATGAGGCATAAAAAGATTTTAGATATTCGCGAGATGACGAATTTCAGATGTCATCAATCGCGACAACATACGAGAATGTACAACGGGTTGTCGTATGGCAGGCGAATTTAATCGTCGGCGGATGGACGACTCTAGATAAGTTTCTAAATTTAGGTACGACATTTTCTCTTGGAAGACATATAAGTCATTTGTATGAAATTTGTATAAATCTTATTACACATTTTACGGCGAACAGCGCATTGGATACGACGAATCGGCTTAAAAAAAAAATGCTATGAATAAATAAACATGCTATAAAGCATTATTATTGGCATTTACTAGCTATTTGATTACTCCTAATGGCTTTTTTAAACAAATTTATGTAGGCTTGATGCTGAAAGCCTGAGTTTATGTGAATTTGCGAGGTTTAGCAAAAGAGATTCGTGTTACACAGATTATTTAGATTGTATAAATTATATAAACCGGTATTTATAGTTGCTCCTATTTCTCTCTTAAATTCTTTGAAATGAAATTTCACTCTAAAGAGTTTCACTCCAAAGAATTTAGAGAACCTCTTTAGAAAGAGATTCCATTCCAAAGAATTTAGAGAGAGTTTCAGAGAGTTTCTGTCTTAAATAATATATCTTAAGATGCTAATATTCTATTTTTGATTAGTATACTTATAACATCTTAAGACTGTACGTAAGACTGGTCTTAAATATAAAAACCAACTATAATATATATATAAGAGAATACCAGCTATAGATATAAACAGACTATGAGGAGATGTCTAATTTCCTAAAATAACCGGTCCAATTTACATCCGAATCTCTTCAGAAAGGAAACCTCGCAAGGAGAAAGAACGAAGAGGCACGCGTCATTTACCTGATCACTCGCTGCGTGCTGACACCTGCGGGTCTGCGGGATAAGCGGCGGTTACTCCTTAAACTTCCACTCCTGGCGACACATCGGGCATATGTGGTTGGTCTGCTGCGAGTGTAGCCACTTCATGATGCAGTGTATATGGAAACAATGCGAGCACTGCCCCCACACTGAAACGAAACGATGTATACGAGCGGTTAAATTAATTTCGTCGGTGTTGGGCAACGGACCGGTGAACAGTCGGGTGCACCTGGCGATTAGCAGCAAGAGAAAGGAAGGGTGGTAACAACGGGAAGAACGGACGGACGTGCGTGCACACATTCGCCGCGCATCGATACCCGAGGGTGCTTAGGGCGAGGGTGAGGGACAGCGGCGCCTACCAGCCGCGTTTCTCCATCGGCCGACCGGCACGCGTCGATCGATATCATGACATCGCGCGCCGTCGCGGATGCGGCCTTCTCGTTGTGGCGGTATTTTACAAGTCGGGAGTATAAAGCCTTGTGTTTTATGATACTCGAAAAGAATGATTCTGTTGAAGTCTAAAAATTTAGCTAAATACAGATCAAAAATAATTTCATTAGACTAACAAAATAATTACGTAGGTTGTGCAAACATAGTGAGCAATATTGTAAAAAATTTTCTAGTAACCACTTTGAGTGGTTCTTATATAATTATTTTGGTGGCTTAACAGAATTATTTCCAGATTCTGTTGATTTAGATTAATTTTTAAATAGTTTAGAAATCTTTTATTTCATATAGAAATCGCTCCGAGATTTCGGATGGTGAAAGAATTGACAAATCACATTTGAACAATTCAGCTTTGGCCAATGGTCGATTCTTTGCCTGAGATCTCGAAGCAATTTATACAGGGAAAGAATAGTTTTACTAAAGAATCTAAAATTTAGATAGGTCACTTTGTGGACACAAGGCTTAAAGGAGATCTATTTTTAACCTGATTTTTTTTGGCCATCTATAATTATATATTAAAATTTAGTATGATATTTTATTTTATGTGTAATATATGTATATAGAACTTAAATGGATACAAATAGAAAGGGTATAACTATTAAAATATATACATATATTAAATATATATGTATATTAAATAGATTATAAATAAAAATAAATAAATGCAAATTATAGATAATTAAATTTCATTTAACTTAATCAATGATAATTCATTTAACAGAAATGTTTTTCCAAGGAATTTGTTTCCAAATAAATTTCTAACTATATAATTTGTCCAATTTAATCTAATTCATAATCTTTCTTGTTAAATATGTGTTAAATAAAAAATTAATCATTCATTTAAAATACAGATACCACATTTAATAAATAAATCTTATTAATTTAAGTAACAGTTATTTCATATGATAGAATTTTTGCTTACATTAAAATTTTTAATTGCATAAATCATCACTGTTTCTAATTTTTCTCTCGAAAAATGTAAAAATATTCAATAGCACTAATAAAAAATATAAATATATGCTTTTGTTTAAAGGAACAAGAAGAAATTATTTTCAAATAAATAATTAAGAAAAGAGAAAGTAGTAAAAAATAGCAATCATAAAGTTTACTTTAGTGGAATATTGCAATAAAAAGAATATGTTTCAAGTACCCAGTGGACAGTCATCTCCAGGGATCTTGCAATCTGGACAACTGGCGTCAAACGGCATCCTGCATATACCGCAGTTGTCGTCGTTCGCAATCCATCGCCAGGTGGCGACGCCTGTCCAACCTAGACAGAGAAATACTCGTAGACGTTGATCTATATGTTGCTTTACGGCCAAGAAAAACGTACGAATGATGCGAACGTTAGCCATGACATAACCATAACGTCCATTATCATGAGATTGATATATATTTCATACATATCGCAGATTAGAATTACATACACAAGACAGAACAGCAAGAACATTTCGAATGTCACTCCATATACTTACTCTTTATCGTCACCTTCATCTCGAAAAGTTAGGATTGTTCTCTCGAATAATAAACGCAATGCGATGCGACTTGAACTTCTCTGCGAATTCTCTGCTATTCTCCGATAACGTGACTTTGGTGAAAATAATTTAGGTAAAATTATGCGTTTATATATCGTGGTAGAATGATCAACTGAC
Source organism: Atta cephalotes (assembly GCF_000143395.1). Classification (NCBI taxonomy): domain Eukaryota; kingdom Metazoa; phylum Arthropoda; class Insecta; order Hymenoptera; family Formicidae; genus Atta; species Atta cephalotes. The sequence continues at coordinate 1,905,039 of NW_012130068.1, read as the reverse complement.
TGCAGCTGCTGCAGCTGACAGAGAAACACGAATAAAAGCGATAAAAGGCTGCGCCATCTTAAGATTTTCAAATCGCGATTCAACATTCGATTCTCGTGCGGAGCTCTGGTCTGGAGCTCACTTCAGACAATTCGCATCGGTTTTAAGAATAAAATTCTATTTATTATTATTTTATAGTTATTATTTTATAGATGTTTAAAGAAATGTACATATATTTAAAATATATATTTCATAAATTTACATTGCACTGTAATATTGAATTAAGTTATTATACAAATTCTAGACAGTTGGATTTTCTGAAGTGAACATCATATATAAATAATAAATAAATATGAATAAGAAATTTCGATATATAAATAAATTTTGCTGTGTCAATATTCATTTTAAGCAAAATATTAAAAATAAACATATGTTGAGAAATAAACAAAAAATATTGTTAAATCTGACTTCTTAAAATGTATTATATTATTCTGTGTCTGCGATAGATACTTAATTATAATTAAAAAATATTAAAACATAAAATGATTAGTTTCAAATTAATTAAAATTATATCAGTTTCATCTTTTGCTTTAAAATGCAAAAATAATTTCTATCTTTATTTGTAGCGATCGTAGCGATGTAAAGTGATATAATTGTATTTTTTTGTTATATCTGTAAGTATATAAAAATCTACTAATTTTTCGCTTTCATTTGATGCAGAAATAATTTCTTAGATTTATTCGCTACATGCAGATATCCCAACTCTCTGATTGACTCTTTTTCACGTACGAGAGCTAGATTTATAAATTCTATCGCTTCCAATTTTTTGCTTCACAGTGCAAAAAGCGATGATTTTATCATCGTTCGTTACGATGGAAATAATTGGCGTGACGGCATTCGAGTCACGCGGAACGCGCTAATCAATCTCCCCCGTCATGTATCTATTATTTCCGAAAAAGCGGGAGGTTGATTGGCCGACGCGCATATACGTATATATTTTCTGTGTCTATTGCGCGTCAAAAAATCAGACATCGCGCCTACAGAAAGCATGCCGTCGGTTTCCATCGGTATTCGTAGCGCGGCGCGACGGTGGCAACCGAGTGGAAACGAAACGCGAGTCGCGACTGCTGACTCCTGTCGCAAGTATCGCAAGCAAGAGGCGGTTCATCGCGACTCGCGAGTGGAGGAGCGCGGCGCCGCTGGACGGCCACGGCACGGTACGGTACGGCACGGCACGGCACCCGTACGTCGTACGTCCCGTACAGCGTCGCAACGACACGGTCAGCAACGAGAGCGCGGGCGGCGAGGAGGAGGCGGAGGAGGTGAAGGAGGAGAAGGAGAGAACGGTCGCTGGCGGCTTTCGTCGTGCGGTGATGCGAGAGGACCCGCGCAACGCCGGGTAACGTTCACTAGCGGAGCGGAGTAAACGCGCGCGCGTTGGCTGGACGGAGTCGGCGGGCCCGACGTGGCCGCCCGTTGCGTTGCGAGTTTCTGTCTCTGAGTCCCTGGTTTCTGTCAGAAGTCGTACACTGAAACGGCCAGCGGTATGACGAGCCTCACACGGGCGTCGTAGATCGGCTGCCGCGCCACCGCCGCTACCAACGACGGTCGTTGCGTGCGTAGCGTAACGTGCGTTGGTGTCCAACCTCCCCAAGTTCGGCGGGGCCTTCGTACGACATGGCGGGCTTTCATGACAGAGATAGGGCCCTGTTCCCGATCCGGAGCATCTCCGCGATCGTGCAGATCTTCAAGAATCAGCTGGAGAACAGCGCCGAGCCGGATCTCGCGTTGCTCTCGATCCTCATCGGCGCAGTCGAGAATTCCTTGACGTGCAATCGCGTCTTCACGCCCCAGGAGAACGCCGTCTACGACGAACCGAAACTGCCGCCTGTGGAGTATCACATCGCCGAGGCATTATACACAAAGTTTCATGCGGTGATCAAGGGCGCTGTCGATCTCACCGTGTATGACACCAAGTACGCCACCAGGGAACTCGTGAAAAAGGTATCGGACGTTATATGGAATTCTCTTACCAGAAGCTACTACAAGGACCGAGCGCATCTGCAAAGTCTCTACAGTTATTTAACAGCGAACAAGCTCGATTGTTATGGAGTCGCCTTCGCTGTGGTGGCTGGTTGCCAGGTTTTAGGTTTCAAGGATGTGCATCTTGCTATGTCAGAGGACCATGCATGGGTCGTGTACGGAGAAGATGGTACAGAGACTGCGGAGGTTACATGGCATGGTATGTGGGTAAAGTCTTAATGCAATTAGGTGTAAAGTTATGATTATACTTTGTACCGAAATAGTCTTTCTTCAAAGAAAAAAACGTAAACTGTATTTAAAATAAATTATCTTGAGTATCCGAATTATAAACTCAGGTCTTTCAATCCTAATGCTTGGAAGAAGAAGTGAAACACTATTTTTGTTTCACTTTAACTGCACATGTGCATCATCAGTTCAGAGAATTCTTCAACAAAGAACAGGTCTTTTCTTTCTTTCTTCTAGAACTTTCAACTGTTGGGATTGAAAGACCACAATTTAATCAGATATCCAAGATGGATTCTTTTAAATATATTTTATATTTTTTCTTTCGAAACTATTAATCGACACAAAATACCACACTTTACACCAAGTAATTTTGGATTTGTTTAAGAAAAGTTTTTCTTGTTACACGATATAATAATATTTGCTTCTTAAAATTCTTTGATAGATGCAAAGTGATAGAAAGATTCAACCTAGAGCTTTCGACTTACACTACTTCTATTAAATTCTACTTTTATTAAATTCTACTTGCGACTTCAAAAATTTAGGGTAAGAGGTAATTACAATTTATTACCAGGTAAGGGAAACGAGGATAAACGTGGGCAACCAGTGGAGCCTGGTGTAGCGTCTCGATCGTGGTTGTATTTAAATGGGCAAGCTATGGTGTGCAGTCGTGCTTTAGAAGTGGCTACCATAGTATCAGCTATAAATCCTAGTCTGAATGCAACTACCGATGCGGTCGAAGTGGCGTTGCTCCAGCAGGAATTATTATGGCTGCTGTATGATTTAGGCCATCTAGCGAAGTATCCTATGGCACTCGGTAATTTGGCTGAGTTGGAAGAGGCTGCGCCTACGCCTGGAAGACCACCACCTATAGACCTTTTTCAGGTTTGCGATATTAAAGTATCAATTAGCATCACTAAATCTGTTTTCTATGACTGAACTAGTATATATTTTTGAAATTTAAAAAGAGAGATTGTACGTTTGATATTAGGCGAAAACGAGAAAGAGAAGTTCTAATGCAGTCTAATGTAGGAGGAATAAAAATAGAAAGACTTGCTGTTTATCTGCAGATATAATGCATATACATATTCTGAACATATTTTGTAGGAAGCTGTAAGATCAGCAAGAAAATATTATGGAAATGCGCATGTATATCCTTACACTTATCAAGGTGGATATCTGTACCGGCATGAATTACACGTAAACGCGCTTGCGTCATGGGCCGATGCCGCGGATGTTTTGCGGAAGTAAGTATCTGACGTATGCGTTTTTAAAAATCTTTTTTACATTCTTAATGAGTTTGCTGAAACTGCGTTTGGAGAGTGGTAGTGAATATGTTAAATGCTTCATGCGGTTTGTTAGCGGTGAATAATAAAATTCTATGCGCGGCAGATATGATTATTCGCGGGACGACGGGGAAATATACAAGGAATTGCTGGAGATTGCCAATGAATTGATACCGCACGTGGTGCGCGTCGACAACGCGCGTTTACTACGACAGCCACGTTGCTTCGCATACCTGTTGAGATTCTACGATGGTATCTGCCAATGGGAGGAGGGCGCCAATACTCCTGTATTACACATAGGTTGGGCTCGTCCATTGGTGAACACGATCTCGAAATTCGATGCTAATATACGCGCTCAGGTTGTCATAGAGTGCTACGAAATAGAGGTGAAGCAGAAGGAGGAAACGACACAGAAGAGAGAGACGAGTCCCGAGGAGACCTTGAACAATAATAACAACTATTGTAAGACTAAGGAGAGAGGAAACGCGGCACGAGAGCTGATCAAGAGCCTAGAGTCCAAAGTGCCCTCTAATTCAGCATCAACACATCCCAGTATTCAAGCTCTAACGGCAGCCTGCAGCGAGAAGATACTTAACAGAGATTACCTACTACAGGGTGGTGGTGAGCCGTTTGTCGCGCCGCCAGATGACGCTCTACCACCGGCACCCTCCACTTCTCAGGAGAATGTCGAGTCCGAAGTTCTTCCGGAGGCTGATTCCGAGAACGAAAGACCAAGGATAACACTATACAGCCAGAAGATGAAGGGTCTCAAAGATCTGTTGCTCGCGGAGAAACTCAACACCCACGCGATCTCGCTGCAGCTTACGGCGCAGAGCCAGGTACAAATCGGTAAGAAGTCACGTGGCAGCGACGACATGGGAGTCAGTCAGCGTCCCAAGAGGACGCGTCGGGAATAGTATAAGATCTTCGACCGACGTTTCGGTATAGTGAAGTATTGAAAGTGCCACCACATTTCTCGAGATTAACTCTCTGCTCGTGCTCGCTGCGAGCGGAAACGCGAGACGCAAACGGACGGCTATCCGACGCGGCCCGCGCAAACAGTCATTAAGGTATATCGACCTCCTCGCTCTCGGTGTCTCCCGCTGATACCCGGGACGCGGATTCTCCTCGGCTGGACTCCTCCGGAATCTCGACTCGAGAGCGTCGTGATGAATTTTGTGCCGTTTGATTTGAATGAAGCCCTCCACGGTGCTCCTCTCGTTTTGCAACGACGCTGCGGGTCTTTGCGAGACAACGTTTACGTTACCGTCGGGGATATATCGCCGTTAGTATCTATAGAGTATAAAAGTAGATATGGAGAGAGAAAATTGTAGAAAAGTACAAAAAAGTTTTCCCCACTTTTTAAGTTAATAGACGGAATCGTGAGAGTCGCTCCCCCGTTGTCTCGCTGATCGTCAACCCGTGACTCGAGTATTTTTATGTGTAAATATTTCTCTTGATTCTTCCACAGTGCGTATAGAGCTGTGACTTGCGGTATAAAAGGGGGAGAGGAAAAGAGTGGAAAAAGAATCGAATATTGTACCTAATCTCTATCTTCGCGGGTAGACCGATCTTTTTGGAGCATAGTTATTTATTCTACGAATTATACAATTTGCCGACGATATCGCCGATGGATGCGTTTGTCGGCGATCGTCACTTTGTCATACGTATATAATCTCTTGTTGCACTCTTATTTATTGATTCACGTTTTTTCTATTTGAAGCTATTGCACTATTGATAATTACGATTGACAAGTTGCCGTTAATGTTTTTTACACTTGGTAGTTGAACTTCTGTTAGAATTACGCTTCTACGATCTAGTAAGGGAAACACATTCCACTCCGCATGTGGTGCAAACTAATTAAGTTCTTACCCTAAGGTATTTTTAAGCATAAAATTCTCGCTTATTTTTATAACTATTTATTTTCGGAATAACTCTAAGTATCTAGATTTGTAAGACTTCTCTATTTTACTGTTTGTCAATAGAGACGGAATGAATGTCCGAACAGTTCATCATCCTTGATCTTTGAATCTGAGTCATCTGAGAGTAGCAGATGATGTTTTATTGCAAAATAGAATAGGAGCGCGCTTTTAGTATCATTATATATTATAAATCGTGTATCATTTGATCACCGATCATGCATAATCTTTCTTCCGTCTTAATATAAGAATGCGTTTACTCTTATCCGGTGATGAGACTCGAGAACTGTCCGTGGCGTGTTCATTCATGTGCTCTAGAGATTCGTATTCGTTTTGTCTTATTTTTTTAATCCGTCGCGAAAGAAAAAAAATACAGAATGGCGACCCTTACGATTGCACTTGCATTGTGACTATGATCATGTTTAGTTAATCGTCGACCCATGTGCAAAATCAATAGTCACGCTTTTCCAGCTATTAATCGCCTTCAATCAGACGCGGCTCTACGATCCATCCTACGATTTTTAATTAATACTCTCTCCCAACTTTCGCAGGTGATCGATACCCTCTCGCCTGTCTGTAGTATGTAAAACTCGCTGCATGCCGAACGCATGCCGGGATTCTTTGATGATGTTTAAAGCGGATTGTTGTAGAGTATGTTGTTGACAGGAATGAAAATATAATGTCCGAGCTGATCGACGATAACTTAATAATGAAGGGCGCTATCTTACTGTGATGCTGAATATATATATATATACTATATTATATTATATTACATTATATTATATTATATTATATATATAAAACAAAGTATATATATATATATATATATATATACATATATATATAAATATAATTATACGATTTAATAACCGTAGTTGATAATGAGCGACGCGATACGATCCCGTGAACGCCGTGTCGCGACTATAAAATTAATTAAAGGATAATAGTATTAACTTTAATCAAGGAACATGAAATACCGATATCGCAATGACAGTCCGTCGCCTGTGGCGCGCGCGTATCAAAATTCACGCAAGATTCTTCTGCGGAAAGAACGATGTTGTACATCATTTTCTCTCGTTAAATTTCCGTTACCGCCTCTATTTTTTTCTTGATATAAATTTTTCAGCCAGTATTGCTATTAGCGTTATCTTCTCTTGATGCGTATCGTCGTGCGGCTCTCTTGACGCTCACCGAGACTGAGTTTCACCGACATTCCGATCTGCCTGACTCCGAGCAGTGATTTCTTATAAAAAAAAGATCTGAAATGCAAATCACATAATCATCACTTATTATTAATCACTCTTAAGAATATTTGCAAGCGGCAGCTCTCTCGAGAGACTTGAAAGCAATCAACTTTTTGATTACTACATATTTGTATAGTCTCATGTACATATGTATCCTTTGTAATATATTCTACATTACTCATGTATAATCTGCATGTATAATACAATCGCTGCTCCGAATTAGCTGCAACCAATGTCGGTGCGACTGGCTCTGAAATAAAGGAGAGTAAAGATTGCGCGCGTTATGTAACTCTCAGAAATGAGCGTTTCATCCAGAAATAAGAGTACGAGCTCTCATGGTCGAAATTCGGTACATTCGCAATACAATTCTTTTTTCTTACATACATACACACACATTGTATGACACACACCTCCCTATTCAGTATTCTTTCCTTATCCACGATTACGGAGCGTTTTAAAGACTACAGGGATTATAATGTGCATAATGATAGGGATAGTAGGTGAAGATATGGTGCATCAGAACAGTATTTTTGTATTTAATGGAGGATGTGCCCTCCGATCGACGTATTATCGGTGATGTTTACGAGCGTAGGAAAACAGAATGAAAACGATTGCCGAAATGGCGGTCACGTTAATTGGCTTATCGTGAAGCATTAATACTTTTTCCATAGACTTTTGTCCGGTGAGTGCAACCGTGTGTGCAATCATCGCGCGAATCCAGGCAAATCTTGCGTGCGGGTGAGACGAATGGCGACTTTGAGAAACTTCTTCGAAAATGATAATAACGAAACTGATGAGATCGTCGCGCGACATTCATCGCCTTTTTGTCAGTCACGTCCTCTCGCCTTCGTTCGTAAACGATTGCTCGGAATTATGACACTTGCGCAAAGGATGTCTTACCCTTGCCCCGAGTTTCGACGTGTTCTTCGATAAATTTGAAATGGATCTTTATTAGCGAAACTAGCAATACTGTGAGAAAATATTTCATCTGCAATTAATTCGGGCAATTCAGGTATTTTATTCTATCCCTCAGGAATTTTATTTTACTTCCCTGCGAAGAAAATACATTTCAAATTCGTCGAGATAACATCTCATTATTAATAGATTTGGGGTGAAGGTGGGATATCTTGTAATGAAAAATTGTACACGGTAGATGGTAGAATCTTCGTCTTTTTATCTGTGCCCTTTTTACTTCCAACTCCGTATTTTAATCTAAGTAAGAAAGTAGTACTCGCCATACACTTCTCTCTTTCTTCTTTTCTTCTTTTTTTAAATACGACTATTCGAAGTTGCCCCGCTTTTTATCGTAAAGATGATTGATTGAGAAAGAACGAATTGCTTATAGCATCATTTTATACGTCAGAGCATATTTTAACATATTAATTAGGCTTATAGTCAATGAGAATTTTTATTGCAAAGGAAAAATATTCTAGGTACGATCGTATGATCATTTTTTAATTGTTATAAATAAATATGCAGATAAATTTACAGTATATAGAAAAGTAAATAAGTTGTCAATAAAATCAATTGCGAATATATAAAATTTCATATTAAAAAAAATATGCTCTATATTTGTTTTTATGATTTTCTTAGTAAATGTTCAGTATATAGAATTTTATTTACTACGGTCTGGATTGTACCTGGAAGTTTTCTGTCTCTCAATGTGAGAACCATTGCTGTCGAATCCATCCGGTATATTTATTTATTTTTATGTGCCATAAAGCCTGCTTGCTGAAGCATGCATGATTCATGCTGCATACTATAACGACACGTGTTAGCCACACCGTTAGTTTCCTTATGAATGCTTCATAGGATTGATCAATCTTTTCATCATGCGCAACTCATTCCGCTTGTTTCCATCATTTCCTTGACAGGAGCGTATTCACACCGAGCCTCTAATCCGAAAGAAGATCTTAAATGCGAATCTAGTTTAACTTACACGATTAGTGAAAGTAAAAGCCCCATTGTTCGCATTGATTTTCATAGAATCAGCACTTCGGGCTTGTACGACATGACGAAGCTCTTGTTGAGACAGAGAGTACAAACATCCGAAGAATGTTACAAAGACGACGCCCCAGATCCTTGTAAACGTCTTTCAAACATTCCTCAGATTTTGCATTGTCGTTCCTATGCCAGGTTCAATCAGCAAGAGAATACAATTGGAAATCTCAGAAACTTCGCGTTCTTGCCGGAACGACATCTCATTTGCTTGACTCGTGCTTTATTAATTTCCATGACAGACGGACGATGCGATATTTCGCTGGTTAAAGAGCTCTTGCAACGAATGACACATTACGAATCTGAACTCTCGTGCAGATGACTGCGTAAGGTTTCATTAAAATAGTTCTTTGACACTATTGTGTATGACTCTTTCCCGAGCGTTACACGTCGATTACCTTTTGCGCCTGTAAGATGCGCTTTGAGATTTATTCACGCGAACGATATTTCATCCAGAATTTCGTAATGGAGATGTACTTCCACGTAAGGGCGTGTTAATTAGAGATATATAGGAAAAAAAGCGCTATTAGAGTAAAAAATTAAGTCCGAATGTTTAAACATCTTTACGACTAATTACACTTGCTAAACATAACTTCTTATGTACTTAAGCGAACAAAACCGAAGAGGAGCCTCGGTGACGTAAGCGTTACACGCAGAGCGTGAAATATTACTTCACAGTGTTTCGATTATAGGCAGTCAAATATTCTCTCGCATAATCACTTTCCTCTCAGAAAGCGCAGTAATCGGGGCGTTCCTCAAACGCCATTATACATAGATTTAGAGATTAGAAACGAGCTAATTATCGATACATACACATTTAACGCATAAATAATAGACAGTGAGATATGGAGAATGTACGTGACGCTCGCAAGAATGGAGTAATATTTTGCTTGTCTCTGATTACATCGATAACGATAATCGCGTCGAGACGGTCCGGATTCAGCCCGGACGTCGTGAACACGAGGAGAAAAAAAAGAACGAAGGAAGAAGGAGAACATACTGCGCTATTCTTCCGCAATGCGATTAGAAGGATAGACGTATCGCGACACAGCAACAGCCAGTAGTAAGCCGCCGGAATCGCGATGTCGCGCGGCAGTAAAAAACCGTAACTTCTTTTTATCTTATAAGGATACAAAACGCATAATCCGATCCTTCGTAAGTCTGGATTCTAGTTGAGTACTGACTAGATCTAGTATTAAGGACTGTCGCTGCTGCCGGTATCGCGACACGGCGGCGAGCATTTTCGCGTGGTCTCGAATTGAAGGGAGTGTAATCGCAGCTAATTGTTAAACTGACAGAACAGTGAGACAGACAGATCTTAAGGCATCATGGAAATGTCTTGTTTTTTTCTGTGGATTACAATAAACTATTTTATTCTAATCAGTGTCAATAGTTCAATTGATCCCCGTACTATCCATTCCTTACGTAAAATGTCCTTCGGGCGCTTATATGTTACAAAAACATGGGAATATACTTTACATTTGATTCTTTTCAGGAATGAAGATATCATTAAAGTACACATTTCTCTTTATTGATAGACTCACGGTCTTTAGGAAACGTCACTTTCGTACATTATGTGGAAATTATGCTTCGTCACTTATTTCAAAGGAGAAATTCCTTGCTGAGAGCGCGTCGCTCTTGTGCCGATATCCACTTTAGCGCGTGCGACGTTTCCATTAATACTCTATATATTGTATATAAGATTAATATAAAATGCGTAATAAATTACAGAATTAAAGCGGTCCTTAGCTCGCTAGTAATATTTGGTCATTTGGTCGCTTTTGTAAAATCAAACATTGATATTGCTTAACGTACGTTGCCCTTATACAGACATATATTTTGTCGGATGATTTAGATGGTAGTTCTGTTGTCAACGCACGAATCCTCGAGTAAAGGAAACAGTACGATGGTAACTTATACTTTACAATAGAATCTAATGAATTTATATAATACAAAATGCTGAAGAGATCGCCGAAAGAGTTGTGGATATATTATTTTCGCTCAGTGTTTACGTACCTCCACAATTGTCTATGGTCGTCTCCGATCGATCTATTCTACATCTATACGTTTAGGCGAAGGTCGCGTTAATACTGTACTTACAATGATCATGATCCGAGCGATCGAGAAAAAAAAACGCGATCGAAGTAAATCGATCTAATTGATAACGATTGAACATAAAGATAACTCGTTTAGTTCATATTTAAAGATCATTGGCGATGATATGTTTTCATCTTCGTGTAAATAACATTCAAAATTCATTATTATATTGATTATTGATGATCCATCGTTTGAAAGAACCACTCCGTGAAACGCCGGAGTTGCTGCGCGGCTGCGTGATTCTCATCCTTTAGACGGCGGTTTTCGTCTTCTAAGGAGAGTCGCAAACTCTCGGACTCCTGCAAACGTCGATTCTCGTCACGCAATCGGCGCACCTCATCTTCCAACGACTGTCGCAAACGCGTCTCTCTCACCATTCTCAGCTCGAGAGTGGATAGATGAGATTGCAAGTCCGAAACGGGATTCCTGCGAAAGATACAATGTTCTTATTAACTGTTTAATATCGCGTGCCCGATCAAATGCTGTATATATAGATATATACTTACGCGTTTGGATTGCATCCATCGATGAGCCTGTCATCGGACCATTCTTGAGGATGCTGCTTCGTCGATCTGTTGGAATCCGCATGCTGGTTTTTCCAACAGTCAACATTTGTGTCGTTATGAGACTTTACGTCTTTGATTGGCGTTAGATTATTGTGCGGTTTCATAATTGGATGAAGTGGTTTCGTGACACGCGGCGATAATCTACAGAAAAATTATAGAGTCACTAAGCGAATTATTTACCTAAAAATTTTTGTATTTTATTATTTATAACATAATCATATATTATATTTTGTGTAAGTAAAATTTAATTTTTCGTAATTAATCATTAAGTTTTACAATTTTCCACACCTTTCCTCTTTCGACAATTTATTTTCGCTCGGCGCCGGACTCGAGGCAGTGCTGGCATTCGAGATCACTGTGGCTGGCCTGGCCATCGTCAGAATCACTTCCGAGCCATTATTTCCGTTTTCCTGTCCATTCGCGGGCAACACACTCAAAGTAGATGTACTGTTGCCGCACAAGTTCTCCCTAGACCTACATCTGTTTTGAATCTCCAGCATATTATTGTTCATCTTATTTGAGTTTTGATTCGGGCTCATCACACTGTTCACGAGATTGTTGTTAATGATCTGGCTATCATCAGCTATATAATCAGGATTGATTAATCTCATAAGGTCTTCCTGCAACGTGCTGGATGTCAAGTTCGCGGAATTCCGGTGCGAATTCCTCATACCAGGCTTGGGTCGAGGACTTTGGTTTCTAGAGCTGCCGCTGGATGGGGTGCGATTGCCGCCGCGATGTTTGTTGGCACGTCGCAGTCTCGGCGATACACTACCTGAGCCATTCGAGAGCTCATCCTCGCTGGGCATCGTAGTTATCTCCAAACAATTGACGTCAGTTATTCTCATTTCTGGTGGTAGACTTGCTGGAAAATCCTTTGATTGTCGGTATTCAACGGTTACTTTATGAGGCACTGGTCGTTCTGACATGCTGGTTTTCAAGCAGGTGACTTTCTCGCCTACTTTGAAGTCATGCGGCATCTCATATTTTATGGGATCTCGATTGTGCTCTCCATTACTGTCGTTGCTATATTTTCTTTCGTTACCATGTTGACATTCCATTTCATACTTGGCCATCTCTATGTCATATTTGCTATTTCTCCTCTCATAAATATCCTCCGAATACTCGTAACCGATCCTCTTTTCGTGAGCTCGTACCTCGTGTTCATACTTGGCCGTCGGTCGTTCGATTACTTTCTCCTCCTGCATTTCGTACTTTGAATTCCTTTCCGCTTTTGTGGGCGTCTCATAGTCATATTTGCCGCCGGATTGCTCGTACTCGTACCTGCCAAGATTGTTGTTGCTACCTGATTTTGGTAGACTGTAAACAGCATTGTGAGCCAATGGCAGAGAATTTGATACACCAAGCTTCTGATGGCCGTGATGTTGTACGTCATTTTTATGGAGCTCTCTTTGAGACGCATACAAGTTCTCTTGCTTGATTTCATACCGTTCTTTTTGCAATTTTACGTAATTCGTTGTTACGTGATCTTGACCGCGATGCGCATTTTCTAGTTGCCGTTGATAATTCTCGTGTCGCGCGTTCTCTTGGATCATTTTTGATGACACGTAATTGCTCTCTTTCGTATAATGCTCGTGACTATGATCACGATGCTTTGAACTGTCCACAAGTTGTTTGGCGCTGACGTAATGAGATTTATCTTTCTTCTGACCGGACTTGCTGGGTGTTACGGCTTGGTAGTTCTGTCGCACTGGTAATGGAGGGGGCGTGCCATCCGGGCGGTGATTACCGTCTTGATCTTGCGGTTCCAGAAGCTCGTACCTGAAACAAGAAGTACTTTGGTCCCTTCGATTCATTTATCAAGCCTAAAATGGTTATCTATATTAATTGGATCCGTCAAAGAATGTGATATTACGCAATTTTGTTCAACGATCGACAGTTCAAAAAGAAGGTTTGTTAATATTGATATGATGATCCATGTAAGGATTAATACAATCTCGATGTTAATCACTCACCAACGATCATCGGCACTACTGTGTCCGCTACTGCTGCTAGTCATTGTACCCTCCAATGGAAACCGTGGATCGTTGAACGATCTAGAGCTTGATCCAGTACCGTACCCGGAGCTGTTGCTCGATCGCGGCGGACTGAATGATCGTTCATATCGTCGTTGATGCGACATCGCCGTTTGCTGACTCGGTGTGTTATCCGCGCTTGTTACATTCTCGTAATCTCCTTCGTAATTATTCGCCAGATAATGACAGTTTTGCAGCGTGCAGCCTCTGTCATAATAAAAAAAAAAGAAAATTTATGGAATAATTTAATTTAGTTAAGCTAATTTTTAGTTATTCTAACTATTTAATTTAAAAGTTAAAACTTGAATTTATAAAAGCGATGCACAAGAAAATTAATATAAGATTGATTAATTTTATATTTGATTTTCTTTATGAAACAATTATAAAAATCGATTGGAAGCTAAAAAAGCCGGGATAAGATAATTTAGAATTCTGTACCTTCGCGGATTTCCTTCATTGGTCGGTGGTATTACAGTGACGGTAACCTGGACGCTGGTCTTCAGTAGATCAACCATTTGATCATGACTCAAGGTCGACACGGCTACCTTGCAAATCTCGACCAACCTGGATGCTTGCCTCAGGCCCGCCTGCCATGACAGCCCCATACTTTCAACCTGCGTCACAACGCCATCGGGCTGAACGTGGAAGCCCAACTGTCCGACACTGTTCCTCTTCAATGACAGTTCTGAGGCCGGCGCGCCTTGAGTTACGGCACGCAGCCGAGCTACAATTTCCATTAACTCGTCCCTCTCGCCGTAATCACCGCGTACGTGTATAGTAATACACTCGCCTTGATGATGATACAATCTTAAACTATACCGCAAAGCAAAGCAAAAATGTTAGTCTGCAATTAATCGTCCGATTTCCAATCGTCCGCGAGCGTTTTTACGATACTTAAACTAGTCATGAATAATGCGGTAAGTGGCGGTTGCACTCTAGTTAAGCGACTCAAGAAGAAATTATTACGATTGAAAACTGAAAGACTTAATTTATTTTTATCAATGTTAAGAAGTTAAATTTCAAATTAGTAGATGTGCGTGCAAGTAATAAATTAATTTGACATACTAAAATTACAAGACATTTACCTGTTTGTTTGGGCGTGCCATCCGAGTACGCTCACGCATGGAGTGACGAATACTATTTGTCTGGAGTGCTCTTCGATCAATACAATGGTATCTATGCTTATGCCTAAATAACAATCGGTATTCTGATTGCTGTCTTCGAGTACGACTTGCCAGCAAATCGCGCCGCGTTGAGACGCATCACAAGAGAGTCTCGGTCGCACTGTTGTCTTTTTCTTGGTGCTGAAGGAGAGCATCGCTATTTCACAAAAAAGAAAACAATAAGCTCAAGAATTAAAATAATTTTGATCTATATCTATTTTAATCTAATTAAATGATAATTTAATTAATTACCATTGTGTCATTATGAATTACTTATTATGAACTAGAATCTATTAAACTTTCAACGTACAAAATTTCTGGCCTGTGTCGACAACTGTGGTAGTAGTATAATTCGTAGCAAGATCCTTCAGATATTCCTGTCTTGTCCTCGTGGCCATTGTGGCGAATTTTTCGGATCTAGTGAAAAATATGTTCAATTTCATTAATCTTATCATACAAAATTAAAAAGAAAAAAGTTAACTTACCTGTGAGCCGCATTTTCGGCGTTTATGACTTTCGCCAACATAAAATCCGCAAAAGCCTTTCCTTTTGTGAATGTAGCACCCTGTGGGACAGGCGGTCCAAAGATAGGCACTTCTTTGCTTCTGGACACCGCTACGCTGTATTGTGTGTTCTCAGTACAAGGATTTACGGCTCGCACAATGATAAATACATGTTGAAACTGGGAGCGTATTCTTCGTGGACTGAACGGTAATGCACCAGGTTCCTGAAGAAACAATTATTAATTATAGGCATTAATCTACACAAAAAGAATGATTTTACTAAAGTATTTAAAAATTTAGTTAGATACAAATCTGAAAATAATTTTATTGGACTATCAAAATAATTATATCGGTCGTTCAAGCATAATGGTGCAAAAAGCTTTGAGCATTGTAGCGATAGACTTGAGCATCCTATAATATAATTATTTTGATAATTCAACAAAATTATTTTCAGATCTGAATCTAACTAAATTTTTGAATAGTTTTAGACGGTTTTTTCCGTATTGTTTTCGTATACATAAATGCATGCGACCAAACCACCTGTTGAATATCTAGCTAAACTCGAAGAACCGGTATTGCGGATGCAAATAAATTATTTCACAAATCTAACACAAGTATGCGACAAACATCGCGATTAAATATTCAACGATGTGAATCACAGGGGCGCGATCGCGATGTCTCACGTTGCTTATTGCGGACGGAGCTGAATAATAAATTTAGTGAGTCGCAAGAGAGCCGTGCGTCATATTCATGTTTCATCGCGTAGTCATTATTATACAATTGCGTAATCGCGCGGCCTTAATTTACGGCCGGTATAAAACTGTACCTGAAAAACTATCGTGACTATGTCATTTCCGATGTGCCTCTTCCTTAGCAGCTGCTGCCGGTTATTAGGCGTGAAGGGTAACATGGTGGACACATGAAAGGTGACTTCCGTCCCGCGATGCGTCGCCGCTACAGCGTGTGTACCCGTCGAGTCAGTTCTGGTATCCAGTCCAGCCTTGTAACCCTCGAATCCTCGCAGTCTTATTCTTTGGCCTGTCATGAAAACATGCAATTATCTCAATTGCCTGGCGTGCATCGAAGAATTGTCGATCGCATTATGCGTCTTCAGGACGTGCTTACGCTTGCACGTCGAACGGGGTTGTCAATCCTATTTTCTGTGATTTGGTCACACATAGTTGTTATGTTAAAATATAATTATCGGACGTAATCATAGCTTTTCAAAGGATGTAAAATATAAACAAAGAAGCAAAAAGTATGTCAATATTTTATATCAAACGATCTAAGTTTACAAGAAAAGGAAAAAATGTGTTCATGTAAACTTCTTTGAATCGTTTGTTGTTTTCAGAATTACATAGAAGCTGATAATCATGTCCACGAATTAAGATAACCATCGGCCAGGCACTCACAGAAGCGACGTGAAACGCAACGCGCGACGCGTGAAGAAAAAAAACAGGACGTGCGTTTCTCTTTTAGAAAGCGACAGTAATCGTTAATAACTAAGAATAACTAAGGCGATCGTAAACAATTCAACAACAATTTCATTCGGACAGTTCGTACGTAACGACCGCGAAATTACGCGCGAGTTTGCGGATGATTAGCGTTACGAAGTGCAGTAAGTAAAATCATTCCGGGACATTGAATCGATTAATCGCCGATAAAGTGAGTCAAACTATCCGCGAAACGACTGGATCGCATGTAAGACCCATGTGTAAATCGCTTTTCTGGCTGATTTATTTATGGTATTTACGAGAGAATTTTATTGACTTTCAACGAGACTTCTTCAACTCATTACACTGTGTTGACTCGCTTGTTAATGCAAACGTGAAAACTTTCTAGCTGTGTAGATCTCCTAATAGATAACAATAAGTAAAAATTATAAAAATTAAAAGAGCAATTTTTTAACATTAATATGAATAAAAGTGAACAAATATTCTTGACAAGATAGACGCTAAACTAAAAATTTATGCTAAAAGTGAAAGCATGATTGTAAATGCAAACCCTGTTTTTTAACTTCATTGATTTTTTATAGCAAAACATTTATTTATATATTTTTAAGTACTTTTAATCTTTTTACTTGTAGGAACGTATTTTGATTTTAGCTTCAATATTTAAGAGCAAAAGTTATAAAAAGTTATAAAGAGCATTGCGTACCAATAGTGTCCAAGAATTCCAGGAAGGCTGGACCGGCATGCTGATTGTTGTACATCTCTTCTTCGGACCTCTGGCCGGATCGGCAATATAGCACACCAACTTTGTACTTATTGGACAATCCTTGCTCATCCAACCTGGCTAGCGCTTCCTCAGCGGCAGGCGTGCCGAGCCTCAAACAGCCCAATTGTACCTCCGGTGCAACCAGCTCAAGGAGTTCCCTTGTAGGCGGTCGGCCTTGCGGCCTAATGCCGAGAGCCTCCTCCGGCACAGAGCCACGTAGCGTTAGTAATTCCGATGTGCGCACGATTACGCGGTACTGATTGACATCTTTGCGGATACTGATAGCTACCGGTCCCAGTTGTTCGTCCATGCCGAACCAGTTCTGATGCTCTCGTCCTACAATAAGATTCCATTCTCTTTATATCCCGCCCATGAGCTTTTGAGCGAATAATCGACTAGAATTTTCCATTATTTATATACTTCTAGTTTATGTATTTTACTTCAATTATTAATAAATAGTACAAGCGTAGCAAATTATTTTATAATTTCATAGTGTTGATTGACTGGTCGTCAATCAAAAGTTTTGACTTAAAAAAATTAAATTTCCGTTTATAATACACGCATGTAATCACGCAGATGTATCTCGCGACAAAAGATTTAAACAAGCACAGATACGCGTCTTTACTTACCGAAAAAGTATCGCCGATAGTAATAGGCCCCTTCATCGATGCTCTCGATGGGCAGGGGCCGTTTCTGTAGTGGACAAGTATTTTTCCACAAAGTCTCACCGGGCAGGGGCTCCAGAACGGAGACACCGTAAGACAACGATGGTCTATGAATTCCGTTACCCTGAGAGCAGCGAGTGAGACCAACCTCGCGTTCTCCCTCGCCACCGATCTCGTTGCGGAAGAAGGGACACGATTCCAACAGATCATTACCTGAATCGTCAATCATTAGCATGATTCTTTTAAATTCTTTTCATTTGTATTAAGTTGTCAAAATAGTGCTGGATCACTCTTCGATTTTTACATACAAATTTATTCTAAAACAATAACAATTATTCCTCAAAATAAAGATCATTTAATAACAATTTGTTAATCTACTAGCTGTCCAATTTGGTTTCATTATCATTCGAGTTCCTTAGACGCGAAAAATTCATGACAAGCTGCTTTAACTTGCTCAACAATTTCGAATCGTTGCCTTCGCAAGAAATGTTTCATTGAGCGAAACAGAAGTTAAATGATGCAAGAAATGATACAAGAAACGAAACGTAATTAAACGATGCAAGAAATGTATGTCAGGTGCGAATCTCGAGCCATCTAGATTAATGGTACTAAGACTAAATCCGACAGTTAACAGACTGATGGTTATTGAACATGATAGTCTTTACTATTCGAGGAACAATTGCCGTTGTTTCAGAATGTATGTAAAAACCGAAGAGTAAATTAGAATTTTTTTGACAACCTAATATGACTGTTTTTTCCTTTTTTAACATACCTTTTCCATCGCCGGCGTCTTCCTCGGGGGTCTCGTCAGGCGTGGATGCTCTCAGAGCACTGGCGGCGGACGCTCCGGTGGCCGTATTTCTTCTCCTGGCCAAGAGAATCCCCCGGAGCTTCGCGGCGTAGCCTAGATTTGCCGTCAACGACTGGCAGTCGTAATGAGCGAACGCACGTCTCCGATGCCGCTCTTCTACGTCGGCCGATACCACCGGGCTGGTGCATGTCTCCTCCATCGCCCGTGGCGGTTTACTGCTCCACAGTCTGTTCAGCTTCAACCGCAGCTTCGGACTGGAACCAGCGCCGGTCGGACCGCAGACCTCGTCGACGTCAAGCGGTTGGCTAGATCCGTCTTGTTGATGAACGCGACGCAAATAGTCAGCGGCGACGACGCCGCGCTGCTCCGACGGTCGAAAGTCCTGTAGCATGGCGAAGAAATTTTCGCCGCCTGTGATGGACTGCGCCACTACATCGATGCTTCCTACGATGGGACAAGTAAAATTGAAACGCTTTTACAACATTATTCTAAAGCAGCACAGCTAATTTCTTTCAAAAATTGAAAAATGAAAATTGAAAAATTATAAAGGAAAATACTAATAAATCACGAAAAATTGAAGTCACATTAAAATTATATAAACTCATGCGCATATTTTAAAATACTCTTTCGTCCTGATAATACAATTGAATAAAAGACGAGGAAGTGGATGTGTTGCTCTATATAAAAAATTATTTTCGGGGAAAATATTAAAAAAAGAAATAAATTTAACTCGTACCATGAGAACCATACTCCCTTCTCAGAGGCGTCTCTGGCACCCGGGAGGCAGGATCCGGACTGTGTGGAAGCTCCAGACTAGAATTGGACCTGTGAAGGGCCAATCCACGACCTACGCGGTTCACCGGCCCTCCGCTGCCGTTCATTGACAGACTCGCGATCATCTCTTCATTCTGTTAACACAAAAGAAAAAGAAAAACGTAAGAAATGGATATAATACACTTAATAATAGAGTAATGGATTCACATTCGGTGTTAAATTGCTAAATACGTTCCTTCGCGTTCGTTCGAAAGTAAGAAACTAGATAGTCGCCACGCGGCTCAAGTGTAGATAAACTTAAGTGTCTCTAAACAAGCGCAAACTAGGACGACTAATTAGAATCATCGAGCCTTTTGCCGTTGTACTTGGCACTTGGTACGTAAACACACGTGTATGTGCGTGTTACACGCACACGCACATATGAGGTAGAAGTATACCCGAGGGTACTACATATTCTCGCGACGAGTTCATTCATCCTGCGAAGTAACTCTCGTGCCGCTAGCGACTTTTTCCCTGTCCTTTCCTCTTAATTAAATTGGCCCTTAATTACAAGCAAGGTCGACGAGACGGTAGGAGACGAAGAATGGAAGTATGATGGACTAAAAGTCGCGACACACTAGTTTCCCTCGCCGGTATAACTGGATTTCTAGGTATAAAAATTGCGTTTTTTTTAATATGCTTCTATTTAGTCGGAGAGAATAAAATTATTCTAGAGCAGTTTTATTATCTCCGGCTTTAGCTTTCCAGCAAGAGACATAGATGACACAGCGTAATACAGTGAATTATCACATCATCCTGTTGTTTGCCAAAGTTAAACAAAGATGAAATGAAATCACTGTGTTACACTGTTTCTTGCTGGAAAGTTCCATTAACTTCATCAATAGATAGTTTTAATTGAAGTTTCCTTTTCCATTTTATATTTATCATTATGTATAATTTATACATAATATCGCGATATACACGTCCATTGTCAGGGTTGTCACAGAAAATGAATTTGAAAATTCCCTGACTTTTCCAAGTTT
This sequence comes from Atta cephalotes, assembly GCF_000143395.1. Taxonomy (NCBI): domain Eukaryota; kingdom Metazoa; phylum Arthropoda; class Insecta; order Hymenoptera; family Formicidae; genus Atta; species Atta cephalotes. The sequence goes on along the minus strand of NW_012130068.1, from coordinate 1,884,494 downwards.
TCTAAATAAAATTAGGAAATTTCCATAACCAATATAAAATATGCAAAAATTTTAATATTAAAAAATATCAACTAATACAAAAAATTTCAACATTTAGAATCAAGAATTGTAAGAAAGTTAGCTAGCTTATATTATTAAAAACTCAAAAGAAGCTTAGTAGCGTAATATAAAATTTTGAGGGCAAATTCAAGCTAACAATAAAAATTAATTAGTATTGAAAAAAGAATGCAATTATGACGAAAAAGAGCGATCGAATGAAATTAATGAATAAGGTTATAAATTTTAATTATTTTTAAAACATCATTTAAAGTGCACGAGTTTTGAACGAGTATCTGACTATAAATATCAGATATAATATTTAAAAAATTATTAAAATTATTGAGAATAAGAGCAGTTTAAGCGAATTATAAGCAAAGTTCAAAATTCCAGTCTTTTTCATATTTTCCCCTAACTTTTCCCGATTTCCCAGATCTGTGACAACCGTGTGATTATGTATGTAAATTCATCCAAAATATTTTTTTATACACATTTCAAATTGCTGCCTTCCAATTGAACTCTTCAAGAAGAGATCACGAGCGGCGTAATCTCCCCTCTGGATCCCCGTTTCTGGCTGGTATTCGAACTGGCGCCGTCTGGCCTTCTCTCTTTCTCTCATCTGTGGGGAAGGAGCATTAATTAGCCCCGTTCTCTCCGAAGTGTACAGTTCATTGTATATCGTCATCGAAAATGTGGCGCTCGCAATCTACGAGCATCGCCGGGAGGGCAGCAAAATTCACGTAGAATGCACCTGCTGCGATTACTCGACCGGGTTCGAATTAGCCATGTACCGTTGACCGTTTTGCCAAACACGTCCGGTGAATGGTCGTTCGTATTGTTAACCCCCTCGAGCCTTACGGGATGGCCGAGTTGTACACGCGCTGATGGGATCGGCATTGCGTGTCGTCGTCGCCACCGCTGTCACCATTGCTGATACCGCATTATTCTGGCGACACGCACCAACGTATCCGGGAACAATGCGTGCAATTCCGAATGTCCGGCTGTTCAGGTCGTTTTATTTAACCTTGGCAAACGTTCCCAATGTGTGGCCAGATGTCCGGATTCTCAGCGTACGGTCGAACACAAAGAGAATGCGGCCTCTTTTTCGGATGCCCTCAAAGTATGCTATCGCATACTTTTTTAAATGATCTTAAAGATCTTAATGCTCATCCGTGACGGAACATTTACGTGTATCTTCCTTTTCTGTATATTATCGCTTATATTTACAAAACTAGAACACATTTTTTTACACAGGATTCATTTATCTCTTTCTTCTACCTAAATTCTTTAGAATGGAATTTCCCTTTTAAAGAAGAATGGCAGAATTTTCATTCTTTAAGAATGAGATTTTACTCCAAAGAATTTAGAGTTTCTTTCCTTCTTAGTTAATTTCAAGAAAAAGTTATTAATTAATCCAAATCGAGTCTTTATTATAATAGTAAATTCTCACAGTATCCACAGACCTCCAAGGAACTCGTGTCCTAAAGACAATTCCCTACACTGAAAGAAAAGATTAGTTGAATATAGCATAGAATTTTTAATTGGTTTGCATTAGCAAAACAAAATCCTATACTGACATTACGGATAGGCTAATGCAACAAAAAATTGGCTGTTGCAGCCAATTAAAAATGCTATGCCGTACTTTACCATCTAATCTGCTGCAGCAGCCAATTTTTTCTTCCAGTGTATATTCTAAAAACGTTTCCAGAACGTCTTTAGGACATAGGATGAACTAGATTTATTTTACTTACACATTTCTTTTTTTTTATAAATTTTATAATAGAAAGCAAAACTCATTTAATAGTTTTATACCACTGTTAAAAACCAGTCTCAGTTTTTCCTGTCCTCACTATGTCAGTCACGGATGAAAGGTGCGGTCACGCTATTCGACGCTGCATCCATTGTCTCGTGGCTCGCCTCATACCGGATATCATTCGCGTATATGACGCGTCGCGTTTTATGCAACTTGGAACGTCGATTGAAGCCGAACTTCGCCCTCGACTTGCTGTGAAGTGACGAGTGACGGGCGCGTCGCGTCGTGAAAAAACGGGAGCTCGGACTCCGGAGATATTCGGGCACCGAGAGCGGTCCGTGATCATCATCGGGGAACGTCGGTGGCCCCGTTGCATTCCGCGCATTCCGCACGACCCTCCGTCGCACTCGTGCTCTCTTGCTCACGCTATGTAGTTTCGTATGCACCGGATGCACGACGGCGACCTTACGTCCGCCTGGTCCGCCTAGCCGGGAATGCGCACGTCTCAAATATCGTATCTTCAACTGTTGCCACAATAACGAAAATTTAACCGCGGACATTTCCAGAGTTATCAGTGGCGAAGCTTGGCTTTACATTGCTTTTTTCGTTTACGTAACGTTTTCTCTACACTTATTACATATGTAATCATAGCAATTTCTCTTCATTTAATGCGCAATTGCGTTTCGTGTTATAGGAATCCGTATTATATTCGTATTATACAAGACTATTATTGTCAGAAATGAGAACATGTTTCTCTATATTTACTCTATAGAAAAATAAAAGATGATTTAACATTATAACAAGAGAAAAAGTATTCTTATTAATAAGAATAAAAAAATATTCTTAAGTTAAAAATAAATTTAGAAATTTTATTAAATAAGTGATAAAACGAATCTTAGTATTAAGATTACAAGATTATATTTTTTTTTAATTTTTAATTTTTAATAAAATTATTAACAAAATTAATGTACATGTAGAAATAATCTTATCACAAAAATGCAAATTAGATTGATCATACAATAATATATGACAAGAATTGCACTGATTCATTAAAAAAAAGTAGGATAATATTATAATTTACTGCGAATTACTGAGGATTATTGTAAGAGAAATTGCATTATTATTATGTGTATTTTTTATTATGTGTATTTTCTACGCGAAACAATGCTTTCGTGAGTCATTAACGCGTATTATGCCGTTTATTCATTTCGATATAGATTTATTTTCGAAATGTATTCGCGAAAGATTCAGCGTCCATCTGCGAATTGCATCTTTCGCAGAAGGGGGTAATAATGATGCGTACAGACTCTACGCAGGCGAACGTAGAATACCAGATGCGTCTGTGGATTCGCTACCTCCTGCCTTGCAGCACCCTGCACGCGCGTGCTTGCATATGCTCGACCACGCGTGGGTGATACTTGCAGCGTGTACGAGATACGTGCAGAAAACGAGTAGCCGCGACCTGCATAATACAGGTCTCTATCTGAAGGTAACGCGCCTATTTCACTCGTGAATTGCGTTTAACGTAACTCCAAAGTCGTTCCTTTCTGAGGCTTTCACAGAGAAGGCTATCTTTCTTCCCTTCGTTACAGATACACGGTGTTCTAGAATTATCGGCAGTCTTATGCCCGTGTCTACCAATGTAGATAATTTTAATCTTAACTTGCTCTTCATCTTTTTTTAGTTCTAAGAAGTAAAGAAAGATGAAGATTATAAAATTCATAATGTCAAATTATTACAATTATAATTTGAGTTACTTTTAATCATTTCTGATAAACTATCATCGTGATACTTTTTCTCCAAGTGTAAAGCTGTCTTTTATATTTAAAATATATCAATATGGACATTAATTACTTGAAACTAATAGAAATGGATTGATTTATATTTTAGTATACATGGGAGTTAAAAGTAATGAAATGTAACTCAAGATATTGGGTTGCCATTACTCTTTTGATATCTAATAGTGAAGAGTAAGATTAATCCACATTGATTAAAAACAGGCATAGACTATCACGATGCAAAAGTAAGAAAATCGGTTCCTCGATGTTACGTTTGTATAACAGGATCGTTTTGGTATCATATTAAATTTAATTAAATTTATCTTCTCACATTTTATCTGTCGTTTATCCCTCAAGTTTGCTACGAGATCTGTTGTTTTCTTATTTAACGTTTCTATGTAAATAAATAAAAAGATAACATGAAGCGCACACGAAAACAAAAAGTGCGAAAAAATGAACACGACGAGATCCTGCGGGTAGCCGGCAAGGCGATAATAGAGAAGAAACTTAAGAACCAATCCCACGGTCAAGCCGAGTTGACTCATCGAGCACTCGACTCGCCAAGGACAACCGTGTCCGTAAGCTTCGTCCCGCCGGAAGGAAATACTTATGTTCGTTGTAAACAGCCGTGCCGCGATCGTATTGAGCGATAATAATTCGAATCGTACTGACTCAATCGCTAGAACAACTTATCGTGGTGAATATGCGTACAATATATCGAATATCATGCGTAAGGGACTTCCCACAATAAAAGGAACAGGGAATAAGAATTTCAACTTATCAGAAACTGTATATTCCACAATGATTTCTGATAGGTTGAAATTCTTATTCTCTGTACTCTGTTCTCTGTTCCTTTTTTTATTGTGCGGAGCCCCTAAAATCTATTCTACAATGTGCTTCTTGTTCTCTATTTCTTGCTTTTTGCTATTATTTACATCTTGTTTTTTTTGCTTTTTATCCGGTTTTTTGTTTTATATCGCCCGAGATAAAAGTTAACGAACTTCGAAAGAAACAAGAAATATGTAGCAAAAAATACAATTGTCAAATGGTTGCAAAGGAGAAAAAAAACAAAAGGTAAAAAACAAAAACAAGAAACAAAGAGTACATTGTAAAATAGACTTTACGCTCATCTGTTTGACCATTTTAAATTAGACATCAAAATATAATGCATTTTTGAAAAAAATGTTACAAATAAAAGTTACAGGATTTAAAGAGGGCCGTTAGATGAGCAATTTAGATTTTAGATCCTAATAAGGCCCAAAAAATGAACCTGGCATCAAAATTTGAGCATCCAATTATTTTAATGATGCAATGAAATTATTTTCAAATTTGTATCTAGTTTTTCAGATGCTTTATAAAAATCTTTCGTTTATCATTTATTTAATATCTCTTGTTTGCTTACATTTTATAGATTAGAGTAGAATAAAAGTTCGTTAGAGTAGAATAAAAGATTAAAAACTCGATAAACGTAGAAATTGTAATAATTAACAATTATTATATAAATACACAATACTATTATAAAAAATTAATTAATATTCTAGAAGAGTCATAGAATAAGAAACAAAGAGAAAATAAATAAAGGAGCTTCAGTGTTTCACAATTTCATTGTTTTACGTGTATTCACTGCTTCACAGCTCATTGCGTAATGACATTCGTCAAGATTAAGGAATCCGGGCGATAAGCGGATGTTGAATATCGACATGACGTGCTCTGCGTTGCATCAGCGTGTGAACGCGCGTAATCAGAGCTTATGTGTTTCGTTTCATCTCGTTGCACCTTTGTTCGGGAACAGCTGTTCGTGCGCTTCCTTCATGTGCGATCGACGATCTTGTATACGCGATGCAGTGATTTATGCGTCGATTCCCGCATCGCGCAACGGGAACGAGATAGGTGATTAACACCAAACAAAAGACGTCACGCGCAGGTGCAGGCTGCACTTAAATGTAAATGCACCACGCACTGAGCGTTATCGGCCATTATTTATTATTCCATTTATGTTAATTGCTCTCCTACTACTTGGAAAATAATAAAACGAATAGTAAAATAATCATGAGATTTGTGATAGATCAGCAAAAAGAATAGTTTTGCTAAAGTATCTAAAAATTTAGGTAGATACAGATCTGAAAATAATTTTATTTGAACCATCAAAATAACTGCGTGGGAATCTCGAATATGATAAGCAATGATGCAAAAAAAATTTTGACATTCTAGCAACCAGTTTGAGCGTCCTGCATAATTCATTTGATGGTCAATAAAATTATTTTCAGACCGAGCCAAATTTTTAAATCAGCAAAACCGTTCTCCTTTCAATGTATTTTTTTTCTTAGAATCACTGGCTCCCTCGGATAAAATAACAAGATCGTAAAATAAAATAGTTTATTTATAATGCGCTTTTTATACGCCGATTAATGCATCCACGCATTTCAGACTTCGTCCGCGGAAGGTAAGTCGACAAAGTCGGATAGGTCCAACCAAGAGAGAAAATGACAGCCGATGTTACACGTTCCACAGCCATTCTGAGAGATAAGAAGACCACCTTCGAGCTACCGAGAAGTTCTCGATGTCTCGATAACCGGTCGCGGACGATCGTCATACGGATGAAGAGCGGGTGGGTGGCCTTGTAGTTGATTACGATGAGTGCTCCTCCGGTACGTAAAAAAGGAAACCTGAAATCCGAGAAGAGCCGCGGATGCCATATTTAACACATTAAGTATGAAATAATTGTGATTATTTATGATCGGATTGCGTAAGACCGTATTACGGAAGTCGAGATCTAACACGCGATTTCCTTGCGAACAGCGGAATATATCTTCTCCGATAGTAATATTTCTGATAACGTGCCAAAAAAAAAAAAATATTCTTAATGTACATAATTTTATTGCAACCGTATAAAAATAAAACATTAAAACATTAAAATTAGTTCAATATAATTCCGATTTTTCTCTCTTAATTGAATATAAGATTGACTTATTGTCTTGAGACAATAATAATATTGTATTTTTAATTTATATATTAATTCTTACATTCGGAATAAATCTTTACTCGATATTATAACGCAAGATGCTGGCATAGTATTTAGCACAAAATCGATGTTACTAAAATTATTTTATTCTAGATTTAAAAATTTTCATTGAGAGTAAAATATTTCTCTTAATAATAAATATAATCATCAAATTGTTATCTCTATATCGATCCTATTTCATGACAGATTTAAGAATAATAATATTGAATCCGAAAATCTTTTCTGCACTGAAAGAAAAGGTTGATTGCTGCAACAATTTAGATAGTAAAATATGACATAGCATTTTTATATGACTGCAGCAACCAAATTTTTGGTAGCAGCAAATTTTTAGTTGTATTAGCCTACCGCAATATCAGCATATGATTTCGATACAATCTAAATACTACAACCAAAAACTGGTTACTGCAGCCATATAAAAATACCATGCCATATTTTACGATCTAAATTATTACAGCAATCAAGCTTTTTTTTCAATGTGTGAGTGAATTCTGCGTTCTCTATTCATTTATAAGCTATTTGTGCACGGTGCGCATTCCGGCTCCGGAAAAGCACTTATCGGCGAGAATTCAGTAAACTGAAGAAAAGAAGAAAAGATGACGAACACAATCACGAAAGCGGGCAATCCGTTCCACCCGCGATCGCCCGTGTTACCTTCAGGAATTTTCTACGCTTGGTTTGCCTGGGAAGAAATCCTTGGCAACACCCCGGCGTGTCGGTGCATCGAATTCCTCCGTTGGCGATCAGCGAGCGTGTCGTATACCTGCGCGACGACTTTTCCGCGTGTATACGCGATGTGGGAATGCTCGCGGTGCGTGCAACCGCGGCGTCGAGCGAGTTCGCGCGACGGCCGACGACATGCGGACGTGCGATGCGTGCGACCGCGTACTGAGAAAAAGAATTTTGTTAATTTAGCAAGCCACCAGTACCTTTAATCGGTGATCGATAAATATGTGACAACAAATTTTGCTGCTAGTCCAACCAATTATTAGTAACAGAAGCAAACTATATAAAATCTAATCTATCTTTTGGATAGATTAACGCACTTTAGGTGCGTTTACATAGAATTCGTAGATGATTCGTGGAGTCTTAAGTCGTAAGAAACCGACCAAGCACAGTCAAATATAAGGAGAATACTTGACTAGAATTGATCAATTTCTATGATTTGAGACCCTGCAACCGTCTACGACTTATATATATATATATATATATATATATATATATATATGAGCTTCTTATTTGCTAGCGATACTATTGATTATTTGTTACATTGGCAAATTAATTTGCAATCGTAATTTTTAATTTGAAATCGTTTTTTTTTCAACAATATCACATTTACTTTTTCTTGATTTGTTCCTATAACAAAATCATTTCTCTCATTGCGCGCAACGGTCGACGACGTACGATGCGTGCGATCATCATCGCACGTGTTCTCGCATCATCGCAGGTCGACGCAGGTACAACACGCAGGTGGATCGTCCGTCCGCACTCTCTTCTCTCTCTCTCTCTCTCTCTCTCTTGTTCTTTCGAATCGGATGTCCGCTTCGATAAGTTTCACGGATGGCTCATACACTATGTTCTACCGAGCAGAACCGAGCGTATTGCAGTTCACTGTCATTTCTATGCCCGGGAAGCATAAGGGAGTCAGTCTAAAATTATCGGTTCCGACATATTTATATCGTTGTGTTTGAGAAAACGAGGCTAGTGAGTTGTGGAACAAAGAAAGTCCAAACTCTAAAGTTCCCAGGTATACAACTTGAAAATAGTAGAAACTCTCTAATTAATCATAAAGTGTACCATTCATTTTTGATAAAATCCAGCAAGTGAGAAAAATATGTGCTATGTGGCTTTATTTTACATGAATTGTCAGAAAATGTCGAATTAATCAGTGGACTTCTTATTAGTGGTCTTTAATTAGAAAACAATGTGAAAACCAACCACCATCTATAATGTTATGATCAATTTTATAGAATATCAACTTACGTAATTTTATAATAACTATTGTTATATAAATACTAAAAAGTCTGTGCTGTTTTACGATATTAAAATTTTATCGATTAATATGTTAGCGTCACGGAAAGCTGTTGTGCGAAATCTTGTTGTTTTTCTCAAGATATAGGAAATTTACATGAGATTGCGCCATGTTGCGTCTTTAATAAAGTAAATAAACAAACAGATATCTCGATGATCGTAGGTATGCTTCATTAAATATTACACAACATCCTTTAGATGGACCTTTCGATTGCAGGATGCTACTCTTTCAGCGCGCACATCATATTCGTTATTAATTAATTAATTAATTAATTAATTAATTAATTCATGACATGGATTTTTTGTATCGTGCGACTAAATGCAACTAAATTTTTTATTATGTAAACAAAATAGTATATATATATATATTTAGTAGCCATTAAAAAATGCCTCCAATAAACAGTTTTGCTGAAGGCACTACATTTTTTTTAGTGCAGGTATCCAATGAAGAAATCACGAGCGACGCTGCGGCGCCGCGACATCCTTTCGCACGTAGTTCTCGATAACGTGAGCACACCAGTTATCCCACAATTTCTTAAACGCCATATATGCGTGCAAGGAACGCGTTGCCGAACTAGTTATGTAAATGTACGCTGCGCATTCTCGACACGATCTACGAGCGATCGGAATGTCCGTCTCAGAATGCATTCATGAATTGCATTCTTTCATAATTCTTAAACACGAACGGCAGATTAGATGTCAGATTTATTTTTGGCGATTAATTGAGAGAAGTCGATAAGAACTAATTGTGCAAACATTCGCGTTGACATGATAATTATTTTAATCTAAGAGGATTATTTTCAGATCTGTATCTCTCTCTACTTAAATCTTTAGATATTTCAGCAGGATCCTTCTTTTCAGATAATATTAAGGAATAATTCGTTGAAATGTCGCGTGAAAATATAAGTAAGCCACATAAAACTCGTATTGACTATGTACGTTCTTATCCTTGGGCTCTCGTTAAAATTAATGCAGCACGAATTCTTGAAGCTAATGAAGATTAAATAGATAAAGAAGTATCGTGGAAAGTACAGTGAATTTTTCACGGGGTCGAGTGAGATAAAAATGCGTCATGATGTATTCGCTCTTTTACGATGCTACTATCGTGCGCACACGTGTGATAACATGCGACTTTATTAACCGTTGGGAGTTATCGCTGCCATATGATGAGTCGACGTCCTTATAACCCGCCAAAGAATTTTCCTAATATTAAATTTCGACTCTTTTAAAAGAACGAAGAGTAATTTCAAAAAGATTACTAAAACAGAATAATTAAAGTGAGTATATATATATATATGTATGCACATTATAATTTTAATCGATAATAAAAGATTGATATTTCTACATAAACTATGCTAATACGTATGATTAAAAAATTCCTATGAGTTTTTTCGATTTTTCAAATATTTAGAAAATTTACAAAAAATGTTAGATTTCCGAAAAAAGTTTCGAATAGAATGAAATTTGTTTCCTATGGAAACTTAAAAAATTCTATTCAAGGATTAAATGCTAAAATAATCGTCAGAATTGTTGAAAATCTTTATGCAAAAAAAGGACAGATTGTAATAAAGAAAAGACTTCAAAGAGATTTAACTTTCACATCCATATTTATCTGTATCTACACTCTTCGTTTAAGTCTATATGAAATATTCAATATATGCATATGCATCTCTATTAGGATACACTGAGAAAAATGATCTGGTTGAATTAAATAATAATTCTGATAGAAAATGGACGAATCAGAATTTTCTGGTTTATTAGAATTCTAGATAACTAGAATTCTGATTAATATAATTATTCTGGTAAGAATTCTAGTAGATTTTATCAGAAATATTGTATCAACTAGAATTCCAGTTATCTCAACTAGAATTTTAATAAATTTAACCAGAAATTTTTGATTCTATTTTCAACCAGAAATTTCTTTCAGTATAGTATAAAAAAAGCAATAAGACTTTTCATAATTACGCAAATTTCCATCATGAGAAAAGCCATTCGTATTTTTCCCCCTTGAGTGCCTAGAGCGTGAATACAATCCGCATAAAGACATGAAGAATATTGCTTTACCGTTCTCGCGAAACTAACATGTCGAGTTTATAATGGTTGTTGCAGTGGAAAGCGTTTTTCCGTTGATTTCCGCCCGTTGATTACATTCGCACCTCCTTATGCGCATTGGGAAAGTCATTATTCTTTAAATTATTTCTTGCGAGGATAGATACAAATATACGACACCGTATTTAGAGCATCGATGATACTAAAGGCTTCGGCAAATGCACAAGTATCATAATTCAAAAGGATCTTTTTAATTTTTAATTTTTTATTAAAAAAAATATACATATTAATTTTGATATCCGCGCGCGATATAAATCAAATACTTATGCGAATTTCCACGATTATTAGCGCGGATTAAATGCATAAATTAAATTATTGCATAAATTAAATTATGCATTCATAACGCGATAATTCGCAACTAATTGGGATATACTTATAAAAAGAAATTAAAGTAAACGCAAACGTTTCGACTCTGGATTTGAATTCCTTTTCAATGCGAAAGACAAGTATAAATTGTTGACAAGTATAATTTGATTAATAATTTGTACTTGATTTTCACACTGAAGAGAAGCCAAATCCAAAGTCAAAATATTTACTTTAATTTCATTTGGTATATCCAATTTAATTGCAAATCTTATCTTATCATAAATCCATAATTTACGCATCAGCAATCACTGAGTCGTATACAGATATTTTACTTGTATTGGTTTTATTTTTAAAACCATAAATATTATAGTTGTATTTTTTAATTTTTATATCATTGCCTATTGTTATAAAATCGTTGTGTATAACTCTGAAAGAAGTAGAAGAAGTGGATGGTAACTCTTTAACTGTCCTGTACAATAATTTCGCGAGGCAATTACTCCAAGTGGCATGTGTCCAGAGTGACGGCCAAAACTTGATACATATTACAAAGATTAACCACAGTACGCTGGGCTGCCAACGGCACGCACCCTCGGCGAGTTTCTGGCGAGAAAGAAATTCCTAGCACGCGGCGAACATTAATTTCGCGGCCGGTTTTTGCCAGCCTGACGAGCGGCGTGGCGTTACGTTCCCCGCCAACGTAATAACCATTAATGCCTTGGATACGCTCGGAAAAGTCCCTTTTTCCTCTTCTGTCAGCTTCTGACAACCACGCGGCAGCGAAAACGTCAGTTGAGCCGACTAGTGTTTTTCGCGAGAGTCCTCGAGCGTGAAAATCTCGCCGAAGGAAGCGGCCGAGGCGATAGCAAGAAATATTCTGTTATCGCGACTAGGAACTCACGACTCGATTATCACGTATAAGAACGAGAACGAACGCTAATTATTTCCTGAAGAGAATAAACTAACGCATAGCTGCTCACTAAACTTCCCGTTAGAGACTATTAATTATCGCGAAAAGATTATGCATGAACAGATACCGATATAGACGTCAATAAACAACCGAGTAACCGAGAACTTTTTAATTGTGACACCAACTAAGCTCATCAATATCAAGTTACAATCGTCGAATAATGTGACGACAATTTTCTAGCAGAGGTCGCCGTCTTAACGAAAGTTATTGCACTTCCTTCGGAAGTCTGAATGAACGAGTGATGTTTCAGATAAAGCAATTAATTGCACTTAATTATTTGATTAACAAGAACATGATATGCTGTGATAAGATATGTCACAATTCTTCTCAACGAGAAAATAAACCCTCTACGTTTTTTCAAGATTATAATTATTTTACATTATCAAGATTATAATTGCATTTATGAAAGCATAGGCGCATTTAAAATATTCGAAACATTATGTGTTTAAATAAAAATTTTCCCCATTTCATCTTAATTATTTTAAAACATGTCTACTTCTTGTTGGAATAATTTCTGATTCCAGGCTCTAAATCGCCGTCAAATTTTTTGTATTACTTTCAAATATGTACAATATGGAAAATTTCGTAATTTTTTCATACTTTTTCATTTTGTTAAAAAATATTTATAATACTTTCTTAATCACCATCCTGATTTTTAAGTGTAAAATTGAGATTACTTATTGACTCTCCTCGTATATTAAATTACTTAGGAATGAATTATAGTTATCTGATAAGTTGTTAAGAGATACATGAAAATCCTAATACACGCATAAAACATGCGATAACAAATTGCGGTGTTCTAATAGCCAATGGAGAATACGTGTGCGAGCGTATAGCTGATTACAGAATCGCAATTCTCTCTTTTCTCGATTTATACCTTCCTTACATCCTTGGCTGCAATAACTCGTAATGTTCGTAACGTTTCCTAACGCGAGCGCATCGAAGCGAAGCGTCCGGTTGTGGATTAATTGGCGTAATGCGATTCAAATTTGCCCAATTAAAAATTTATAATTCTCCTATTGTGCAGAGGACGTGAAACATGCAAAGCGGAATTACGTTGTAAATACGCTGGGCCAGAATTATAACGGGGTGCGGGAGGAAAATAGAATGTGTGTATCGCGTGCGTGTAGCGGACGTCGACAGAATTTCTACATAGACTCCAGGGATTTCTCTTGTTAGACGCTATAATGTTAATTACAATTTGATTCTCATTACTTTCACAGCTAGACCCGTTAGGATTGTGCGAATAGGCTGCTCTTGATTATCCCCAATTAATATTCATTAACAAGTTCAGTGACGTGACTCAATATTAGCGAGACTCGAATATAATGCTTCTCATTGTATTCGTGGTATTTGCCGCATAGTGTTGGACGCGGAACACGTTCGACGTTATCGCGTAACTATATAGCGTAACGTTTCTCGACGTGGACGACGTAATGAGAAGTCCGATAATATTACCGCGTTACTCAATACAGGATATCGGAAATCGAGTGGCGCGCGAAGGACTGATTGCAGACGACGGTACGACGCATGTGTGTTTAATTTGCGCGAATTCAAGGACGCTGGCGCGTTTCGCATACCGGCTAATTACGCGCCTGTCTCATGGGCAACGCACCTCCGCGTGCGTTGACTGCGTGCACGCACGACGATCCATTGCCAGTCGGAAGAGAAGAACAGAGAGCATAGTCAGAACTAGAGATCTTCAAGTAACAGATTGGACACTATAGCCGGAATTCGTAGTCAGATTTTATATTTAAGACCGTCTTAAGTATTGTCTTAAGAAGTCACGAACCAATCGGAAGGCTGCATTAGCGTCTTAAGATATTAAAACGATCTTGAAATAAGACTATGAATACTGGCTTATATGTTCGACCATATTTTTCAAGATCTGCTTAAGATAGAATAGGATAGATGTATAAGATATTAAGGTGACCTTACATGATCAATAATACTGTCAGTACTAACAATTACTGATTGTGTATGGTTAATATTGATGGATGACGTAGAATGTAGGTGATCTAGATTTTGATTCAAGCATCCAGTATTATTAAGATCCATGTCATAATATGTTATAGTGTAATAGATATTAAACATAAAATTAAAGTGAAATATTGTCCATAATATTGATCGTGTAGATTGTCAAAATACTAAAAAGATTGATGCATACTGTCAGTATTACTGATTCAGTATTAGTGATCAGTATTATTGATTGTAGGATCACCTTTAGAATGAAATAAGGTAGTTCACTTTTTTTTATATATGTGAAATTCTTAGAGTTAAGCTGGAAACACAAGAGGTGCAGACAACAGGAACAGAGAATAATGAGTCATCCAATCAGAGATATAATATTCTGAGATATAATAATATCTAAAATATAATAATATTCAATATATTATATCCCAGAGTTCTTGGGCGTTATTTCCTGTTCTTATTGCCTGTGTCTATCCCAATTTCAGATTCTTCGTTTCCTTATTTTTGTATGTTTGCAACAAGCATACTGAGCGCCTTCAACTGAAAACTTATCGAAAACTCGATACAATAAAATAACAAATGTTTCCAATATACTCGGGCGTTCATGCATGATGTATATTAAAACGTGCGTGGGACACAATGATGAGCCATAAAGTCAGTGGCGCATCAAACCCGCCTCTCTTTGTAAAAAGGCCGCACTCGGCCGTAACGGGTAATGATTACTGGTAGACAATAAAAGACCGCGAGCGGGCGGAGAATCCGTGTAATGACGAATATGGTGTTTATCGACAAAGTGCATTTCGAAGTAGCGTTCCGCCGACGATAAGTCCGGTACATCATTCTGACACGTGAGAAAAGACAATTAATTGCACGCACGCCCATCTACTATCTTACGGTCCTTAACCGCGATATCGTAACCTTCTTTCCCTTCGCTAAGAAATAAACTTAATATTTCGCAGCGGGATGTACGGGATATATGAACGAATTGCAAACTCGTGTTTTGACGATATTATCTGATGGAGGCAATGATTGCTGCTACATTATTTATTTACTGCCCAGAATTACTTCATCAAAACCTTAACAGCGAGTATTAGATCTGTGTTGAGAGAACGATTTTACTAAATTATCTAAGAGTTTAAGTATATAGACACAGATTTGAAGATGAACTCTGTCAAAATAATTATGTAGGAAACTCAAATATACATAATATGATGAGCAGTCCTGCAAGAAATGTTGACATTCTAGCAATTAGTTTGAGCGTTCTTATTACGTAATTATTTTGATGCCAAACAAAATTTATTTTCAGATCTATATCCGGCTAAATTTTTAGATACTTCAAAATTGTTCGTGTATAGTTATATGAATAAATTAGGTTAATAATGCAAACTGGTGCACGTAGTCATGAATTAATCGCCATTTTCTGTGCAAGCCCGACAAAACCTAATTAGCCAAGTAATTAGGTGTATCTAATTTCCTTTAACCATACGACGATGTTAATCGTTTTCATACAGCTAGTGCGCATTGTACACTCTGAATATTTAGATAACATTAATCGAAGCAAATGCCAATGATGTTAGCTCGGTGAGCCGACAGCGCGTAAACATTTGCGAATTAACGAGATCATGGATCAAAGTCAGATTTCGCGTGTGCCTGCGGTGACAATTAATACAAGGGGATGGATGCATCCTTATTTGGTTCTATGAAACTACTTTAGTTTCCACGAAACATTCGTAATAGTCGGAACTGCGTGGAGAAAAAAGGGATTTAGGACGACGAACCTGCGCGACCAGTTGATCTTATCGCGACACCCGACTTATTGGTCGTCGACCGCATTATATTCTGTAATGGACGAAGCTAAGCTGCTTGTTGTCCAGCGGTTCAGCGTGATGATCCCACATCAGACACAGAAAAACAACCGAGGTGTTTATGATTTCTCGAACGATCTTACGAGATATCATCTCTCGTTTTATGTTAAATCCGGAATGTGAATGGAATGCAAATAAACTCTTCATTAGGAAAATATAGAATCTTCATTCTGTTTGTTATGCCTTACAACTTTGTATGGAAACGAACATTATTTTCTTTTTACAATAATTATATCAATGTCTTGTAATGTTATCCTTCAATTTTTTAATCATTTCTGTATAAATATTAATCAAAATGAACTTTTTTAAATCCAGAAATAATGAGATGTTTTTATATGAATAAAAGTTGTTATTATTATTAATAACACATTGTAAATTATTGATTGTTTTTCGATTTATTTGAAAATATGCATATGCATTATGCATATGAATTTAAAATTTTCTGGAAAAAATAAAATCAACAAACGTTAAATGAAATAAACATGTTAGTAGTCTTTCTAAAAAGATTTCCGTAAATATTACGTTTCCTCTATTGCGATTTTGATGGAAATGTATATTTACAGGTTCTTTAAGCGTAGTTATTAAAAAAGAAAAATATATATCAAACAATATTCATACAAAACAATATTTTCCAATTCACATTTATTCGCCACTGCTCGTCGTTCACATAAAAAAAAAAAAAAAAAAAATCAGGTGAGTATTCCTCAAGGCTAAATAAAAATCATTTTAAATATTATTTGTGAAAATTATTGCAGTATACGCTACGTAAATGTATTTAAAAATACAAATGTTTTCATATAGATGCTACTTTAATTTGAGAAAATGCATATTTCATTGAATAGACGCTTAAGGAACGAAAAAGACTGCATCAACATCAGCGGCGAGTATTATTATGCAAAGAAGATTCGAGAACCATTGCTCTCTAGGAAGAACGCGTAGCTGAGCGAAACTACTTACACTTGTTGGAGTAACAGATCGCAGGCTGTTCGCACGTTTTAATCCGACAATGCAGACGATAAGTTAACGGTATATCGACGTATCGAGCGATTGTGCATATACAACAAGCACAAGAACATCAATCACGGGCACCGTTTTGAAGACGATGAGCAATAAGAGGAAAGATGAAGCAAGAAACGAGAGTAGAAGGAGGCAGAGGAAAAGGAGAAGGTTCACGAGGCCAGATGTAATCGAGATCATCATGCTTCGTGAAAAAAAAACAAAAAGATACACCAAGAGCAGTCACTCTAGACCGCCATGCGGTTACATCACCATGCGGAGCATCGGCCTCGCAACCCTTTTTTTACGCGACTTGCGGACATATGCGAAATTTTCTTGTTAGCGAAGGAGATTGTTCTATCGATCGCAAAGTCGATTCTGGCTCTCTGTGAAAATTGTTGAAATAAAAGAAAAGTTAAGACATGAACTTGATAAATTATGCGAAGGAGAAAAAATTTGTAAAAATTAATTCATAAAATGTATACAAATTAATAGAATCTACTAATTTAAATGCTTCAAATAATTCAAATTAAATGAAGTAAATAAAAAAAAAAGAAAATAAAATGACTGTTGTTATTTAATTAATTTGCTGAACCTCTCTTGAATAGATTTTATTACGGAAGTATATATTTTTTTAGTATATAATCTACTAATTCAAATGCGTAAATGGAATATATAAAATAAAATAATAGAAAGCACAATTGATTGTTGTTATTTATGATTAATTTGATGTAGACTTTGAATTGGATTAGATTATTTTCCAATAGTTTTATTATTACTGAAGTGTGGTTTTATTTTACGGAAGTGTATTAAAATTCTTGCGCAATTATATTGGCGAGAGTCGGATATAAGATTGAATTAAACCGTAGCTGACTGCGACATTTGGGAGCCATTTATTATTTCTGCGTGATACATCGCGATACTTTACTGCCGACACACGACGGATATTTCACGGTCTCGCAATGGGATATCTTCGAATTTATGAACCGGAGAACGAGATATTACGGTATACCAGGATGCATTAAAGCTCGCTACAGGTATCTTGAAACTAAAATCAACTTCCGATTAGCAAGGTTTTATAATCGTGTTTACCACCATTAATTTCGCTATTTCTAGAAATAGCTATTTTCTAGAAATTCTGAAATATTTATCTTTCGCAGCGTTAACGGCAAGTGCTAAAGCTGTTCGAATGAAAATACATGTACTACGATTAATCGAAATTCGCGACAATTACACGATAAAAATCGAGCGCATATACACACGGCAATCATCGCAATCGCACGTGTCATTTGTCCAATCGCCATTGACTCGGTCCGGATGGGTGACGGTAAAAAGAGAAAAAAAAACTTTCAAGCAAAGTTCGGCGGTGTTGTGAAAATTTCATTTGTAAGTCAAATATCGAACCGCCGCGTCTCTGTTCTGAATCCGACAGTTGCCGCGTTCCGGCATGCGGTTCGGTAAGGTTTCAGGAATGTACCCTCTCAATTCAGGACAATCGGACGGGAATGCGAGGATCGTCGGCGTCGTCGGTTCCGCATCACGTCGGGAGAGGAACGAGGGGAGGCCCCCGCGTGTGTGGAATTTCTCTCTCTTTCTCTTTCTTTCCGGCTCCGCCGACAATGAGTCATCCACGAGACCTATGCGTCGCGTCGCGTCGCGGACCTTGAGTGCGTAATGCACGATACTCGATAGGCTATCGAGTATCGATGCGGTCCCCTGTGATTTCTCCGAGGGATCTCGTCAATAAATATTTAGCCCCACGCAAGCGACATATTACGAAGATATTACGAAGCTAACGATTTTAATTTTAATAACAATTTGATTCTCGGATGAATTCAGAGCTGATTATGTATTATATATTTAATATTTTTCTTCTGAAGAAATTATTGAGGAATCGATTAACTGAATTTGAATAAGACGAAGATTTCCGCAGGGACATCTGTCGCGAAAATGATATTTCTTCATTACGAACATTGTTTATTAAAAATTGTCCATTAATAAAATCATAATGATTTAATATAGAATTCAGGTTTATATAGAAATTGAAGTATAAACGCAGTATTTTTTTTAAGCATCTCTAATCGTACCTCGGTCTTCTTCGCGAATCGAGGTTCATCCGCAGCATCCGCGATCAACGCGTCATTTCGCGGCAAATTCACTTTCATGTCCTCGCTGTCATTCTTTTCTTTTTTCTGTTTCTTCGGCGACGGCGTCAAACACGTTATCGCATGCCTAATGCCGCGAATTATCATTTTTGACATTGTAACGCACGAGCGAACAATCTGGTAGTTGCCCTACCGATGGTCATAGTTGAACTGAGCAAGACCACAAGGCGGATTCGTACGATTAACAATAGCAGAATCGCGCGAGTCTGTTCATGCAATGCGCGCGGAGTAAACGTGCACCGACATGTTTCTCACAGAGGGGGAATAAACTAGCCATTCGTGTAACCAGAGGATATCTGAATCTTCATAACTCTTCTCCAGCATCATCGTAATATCAATTCGATAATCGAACCGATAATTTCTCTTCCACTGGAATTATATGACGTTCGACTTCATATTGATATTTAATGCTATCATTGATTGGAATTTATGTAACCTCAGTTTCTTAAGTCGTAATATAATAATATGAAATGTTTAGAATATTTTTAATTATATCTGGACTTAAATTTTATCAATAAAATTTCCAAAGTTTCAAATTATTTTTAAACATTTGTTATATGACAGAATAATTCTGAAAACAATTATGTTTATAGTATTTAGAGTTTATCATTAACTGTAGTTGGAGTCATTAATTTTATTAAAATTAAAATGGATTAAACTTATATCATATTAATATATATGACATACTAATATTACTGCAATTATTATATTTTCCTAATATTGTCAAAGTTTTAAATTAATGAACAATGACAGAACAGTTGTGAAAGTAATTACGTTTTTATAATTTTTGGAGTTTGTCATTAATCATAATTAAAAATCATTAATGATTTAAGTCATTTTAATAAAATTAAAACAGATTAAACAGATTTACATAACTTATGTTATGTAAATATATGACACACTATTTACAGTTATTACAAACATTCGTTTCCTTGATAATATAATCTCATATATAATATCTTTTTTCAAGATTACTAATAATCTTATTCGATAAGATATATATTATATTTTCTAGACCAACAAATATATAGAATATTCTGTAACTAAATATTTTAATACATGAATAAATCCGTTTATCTCTTACTATATCGTTTTAGTAATACGGCGATAAAGATACGAATATCAAATCCAAATAAAGGCACAGTTGGGAGAAAAAAAAACTCAGGCACGAATTGCTCTGTCTTTTTCTCCGTCATGATAATATATCAACTCTCGCGAGATATTATTGATATCCGGATATCCGGTGTATGTCTATCACATGGGGTATTTTGTACATGGAGATATGTGTTATCTCGTATTAGGTCTTGATCCAATTGACACTATCAATAACGGTCCGTTCGGCGGTCGATTGTAGAAGAAACATGTGGATTCAATCGATTTATCAGTTAAAGTAACAAATTTACTTTATAAAATTAGGCTGAAGAATTTTGCAACGAATAAAAGTTAGCGTCAATATTAGGGAGCTTGCGTAAAGAATTCGATTCCCAAGGAGAAATACTCGCAGCACCAAGTTGATCGAAATGTAATTTTATCGGAGCTAGTACATCTTTAGTCACTCTGTAAGTTTCAACTAGTTTATAGCTAATTACTTATCGTACTTCCACAGCTCGGTTGCGGTTGCATCGCGACCCTGTTTGCGGATTGAGTTACATACTCCCTCGCTTTCGCCTCTGAAAGGGCCCTATTTACACTTTCAACCACGTTGAAAGAGCAAAGTAAGAGCTGTCGGGACGTGACACATCTGCAAAACAGAAGTGGTTTATAGGATCAGCCCTTTCGATGCAACGAAGTAAAAAGCAAACGATTGGCAGCGTCATCGGGAGACATAATCTGGAGACAGCTGCTTTACGTGTGTGCGTGTGCGTGTTTGTAAACTTGATCCAGACATTGCATCGTGCGCATCTACTTTTTCCATGAGCGTTTAAACTCGCGTTTAAGACGGATTTCCTTTTACGAAAGCTTGCTCCGCTAGGATAACTATCGGTTATCCAACCGAGGTAGCTTTGATTAATCGCTATCCCCGCGTGCAATTAATGTCTGGCACATCAACGTATATTGTATCCTTGAAGAGTTGCGACATGGCTCGATTAGGAATGGCTGTTGATAGAGAAAGATTTTATTGCGCGTAAATACACACGCTCGATGAGTGATTTCGATCATAAATTAAAGCGTAACTATATATTTGCGAATGAATTTCTACTAAGGATTTGCGAAATTTATGTAGTAATTAATGAGTAAAATATATGCTTATCGCGATAATCTCTTCTTTTTGCAAATAACACGAAATTGTTTTCAAGAACAGTTATTTTAAAAGAAACAAAGTTTTCAATTAGATTAAAATAAGTGAAGCATAGAGAATTATTTTATAAATTAGGTTCTCTTAATGGCGCATACAGAAAAATATTATTCTACTGCTAAGAAAAGTGATTATTCAATTTACTTTATTTTAAATAACAGGGTTATCTTAAAGTGGAATAAAACCTAAGACAATAACATGTATTTTTTGTGTGTCGTGTATATATATAATAAAAAATATTTTCTTGATAATAATCTTAATATACTTATTGTTAATTTAAAAGAGGATTCATTAATATGTATTCAAAACAAGAATTTATTTTCTTTCTAAAAAAATAAATAAAATATTATAAAATTTTATTAAACAAGTTATTTTATATAATAAATAAATCAGATTTGTTTTAATTTAGGAGTCTTTATTGAAGATATTAAATTTACTAGGATTCAGAATTTATTTTGAATAAATATGATGTTTGTAATAAACTGTACTGTACGATGGATTTGCGGATATGTGAAATTCTGAAATACTTCAAACAAATAAATAATATTTAAACACAATATATATTATTCCGTGTGCGTGGCAAATATGGTATGGTACAAAAAGAATATATTTCAAAAGTCAAACGCCTTTCCGACAATATGTAAATCTCAAAAGTTAGAAATTCCACTGATTGTGAAAGACTACATCGTGGAAAATCGAGTCAGTTGCTTTTCCAACGTTTAGATTCAGAGATTAGTAACGTGCGAACGGACGACGTAAATGAGTTCTCGTTCGAGGAACGTTCGTGGAAATTGTAAGAACTATCCGGGGGAAAAATGAGAATAAAACTCGTAGACGTCGCGCCAAATTGGAACTTGCTCCGATTGCGCGATGAAAGAAAACTAGCGAGAGATTCTACGTGAATTCTTACGACACTATATCACACTTTCTATGTTCCCGGGAGGACAAGCGAATACCTGGACGTAGAAGAGAAAAGAAACTAGAAGAGAGAAACATTGAGGAAGAATAAGTTTCTAAAGGAGCCTTCATTTTTCTTTAAACTAGTGCAGATTTTCGCACGAGAGAATTGTCGTCTCGCTACGAGCTCCGTTATCTCGAACCATTATACTTCATAATCATTTACCGTTCTTAGATGTCATCGCGAATGACGCTGCATAAAGTACGCCGCCGAGATCGTTAACGTTCTTATTCTAGTACAGCTACACCGGCATGCCGACCGGTATAATCCATTTGCGGAATCGGCTATTAGGATGCGAGCGAATCTCAGTCAATTCGCGACGAGACACGTAACCATGCAGCACATCAATAGGCGGTTCTTCAGGGAATAATAATCATTAGTAACACCACACCATATCATTTGCATCAGAGATCAGAATACGCCACTGATTACGTCGTGAGAGAATTCTTTGAAAAAAAATCCGGGGTTTCAATCTTTTTGCAGCAGGTGTGGCGCTTCGATAAAGTTGGACGTATACAAAAAAGAGCGTTTTAAAGTCGAAGGATAACTGTATTGATTTAAAAAAAAATTTTCTCTTCTGAATACATATAAAAGATAAAATATGCTTCTTTTTAGAAAGGATAATGAATCCATGTGTGATTCGAATAGATAAAACCACATATATGAAAGTTACTACGCACTAAATACTTAATATGTACTTCTTGAAACGCTCTCCCGAGCGAAGAACCGTCATTCTGATGATAGTGACTTCCACGGAATGTCGCTTCAAAGTTATGATCATAGGACGGGGGAGAGGAACGTGCATCATTATCTCTGTAATTTCTTATTCGGTTAATTGCTGGCGTTTCTTAGTGTGCAGGTGCATAAGGAGACAATGAGGTCGTCGACCTGATACTGTCGTTGTTGCATAACGAGCCTTTTACCCGCGTGACCTACGCACGCAGAAAGGGGGTTGTCAGCCTATAGTGTTCGCGAATATATTAAGAATGGGGACCGAGGGACACGGTGTAATTTAATTGTTGATTTAATTATAGCATCTACCGCGCTGCTAAATTGCTTTAACGCCACAATGCTCAGCGCCCATGATAATTAAGTACCTACGTGCGCTATTTTATTGTTTCCTCTCGCTCTCACGCCGTGAGATAATGCGGGTTGTCCCGAGAGACTGCAAACTCCTTGGGATTCTCGATGTTATACTCCGTTTAATCTATTTCAATTATTTTCAAACGGAAGTTTTACGTAACCAGGTAGGTACTTCGAGATTCCCAAAAGGAGATGAAATTTTCTAAACTCACGTTTTTAAGGTTTTATCGCTATTAAAATGGATCTTGCGATAATATTGATATATGAAGTTTATAAAGATATTATCTTCAAAAATAATGTTAATATAGTAATAAATAAGAAATATCACGAGACTAATATATAATAATGACAAGTATGTGTTCGTAGACATAAAACGTACATAAAATTCGAATGCATAAACATTACATAACAATATTTCTTTATTATAAGCGATCTTTATGATGCTTATTAAAAACTTTCATCAGCGATAAAGACATTCGAATAAATTAATTGACTTAAAGTGCGCATAATGACGACTTTACGAAAATGCGACGGATGAAACTGAATTTCATGAATATTTGTAATTCGACTTCTATAAAATTAAGAAGCGTAATATCTAATTTATAATACTTTTGGTAAGATGCAAATTGGTCTTGTTAGAGAATTGTCTTGGAAGAGTATAAATTTGATTGTCTAAAAGGACGGAGATTGGTGCAGCAAATTCGTACTTGAACATGTAAAACTTTAGTTTCTTTAATTTCTTAAGAGAAGCGTACATAAATTTAATTGTAACTTGCGTATAGAATGACATGAATTCTTGTTATATATTTTGATTCTTCTTTTAACAACTATAAATTGTTTATACAATCTGTTAGTTATATAAGAAATGGTATAGTTTGGAAATTACAGAGTTAGCTTGTTATAATTCTTTCCACGTTATTACGCTATTCTCAAACAATTTATGTCATTCTGTAATTTATAAAGCTTGCTTTTTGTGTCCGATTACGACATAAACATGTCAAAAACGACAGTGTTGCGCTTACTTTTTTTTGCTTCTCTGGTGCGAAATTGTTCGAAACATTTGCAAAACGGAAGAACGCAGCCTGTCATTTGTAGCATATGTATGTTTCACGTCCGTCAGCATTTATCGACGTAAAATTATAGTAGTGCGCGCTCGCGAAAAAATCGCGAAAAGGTTGCGAGAAAGAGAAAGAAAGAGGGACAAAGAAAAAGATTGTAAAATGGTTAAAAAAGATTTATAGTATCGTAAAATGGGATTGTTATACATTGCTTAGAATAGATCGCAACTAATCTAATTTTCGGAATAGGAAGTAAAATTACTATGCAAGGATTTCTCTTTTTTATTTTTCTCCCTCGTTTCGTTGCGATTCTCTTGATATAACAATGAGATATTGCATAATTGTTGTGCTTTAATTCATTCCAAAACTATTTTTAGATAAAGAAATTCCGAAACTACTTTTAGCTATATATTTAAAGAAATGATATCCGAAACATATGTGTGAGAGAGATTTGATGCGCAGATTCGTGCCAACAAAAAGGAAAATAAACGGAATCCTATCAAATGCTTGCTCCGTTAGAAGCTCCGCTGCGACGTTATGGTGTTTACCCAGTGTTTTAGAGATAAGCTCAAACCAGATAAAAGATACGGCACCTTGGAACCAGTCTGTTTCTCTCTCGCCGCTCAAGTAAAACGGTCGTCCGCTATGCGGCCGAGTAAGTAATGCCGCTGTTTACGGTCGTGCCCGCGTCTAGCTTGGTTCCCTTGTTTAATCTGATCTTCGTCTGGAAATCCATCTATAGACCTCTATACGTTGGATGATCTCTATTCTTCAAAGCACTTAACTTCTAAATTATAAAGGCTGCAATAATTAGCAACAAACTTCAAGTTCCATCGAGTAAAAGGAAGAAGCAAAAAAAGATCGCGCCCGTTGAATCAAATATATATAATATATAAATTAAATCTAATTGATTTAATTAAACAAAGTTTTCTTATTGTATATTCACGATTATCACTTTTGGACAAGCATTCCTCTACATTGTAATATATTGATTATTCCAAAATGGGAGAAATTGTTATCTTGTTTTTTTTTTAAAAGAAAATTATCAGATTTGATCCTCTTACAGAAAATTACTATCATTTTGTCAAATGTTATTATTATATCTTGCTTACCATCGATATTGTTTTGTAATGCTTTCATTCAAACAAAAAAATCACAAAATGTAATCTTTGCGGAAGATTTCTTTTCGAAATCGGAGAAAAATGGATGCGCGCATCCATTAAAAAGTCATCAAAAGTTTGCGATTAGCGATTAGCTGGAGATTTTTTTCCGTTTTAATTGTACAGCTGAAGATTCGTTCAAAAAAATTAGATTTTCCTGGTGAAAATTTTTTTCATAATTTTTATACGAATTGGAACATTTTTCAGAAATATTCAGAAATATTCGGAAAGTTTACATCTTCTCTCAGAACTTCTCATACAAGTGAATTCTGAAATATTCTGAAATTTCTCATCCCATAATTTTTAAAAAGTATTTTTAAATTTTTTAGATTTTGTAACATTTCATCAGAAATTATACTTACAAAAATTTTAAAAATCTTACGATATTTCATAATTAACATATATGAAAAATTCTGAGAAAAGATGTATTTTCTGAGAAATATTTCAATTCTTATAAAAAATGTAAGTTACAAAATTATAGAGGAATTCTGAAAAATCATATAGAAATTCTAAAAAATTAATATGAAAAATTCTGAGAAAAATTTTCACCAGTGTTCCGACTGAAAATTGTAAATCATTCATCTCGTTATCAAGTCCAAAGAAATAATTCCGAATAATTCCGTGGAGTCATCTTCATACATCGATAAATTACCCATCTAGTTGATCGTGATAATAAACGTTGCTCGCTCGCGTGTCCCCCGAATGTGCGTACCGTTCCTGCGGTTCTTGGCATATGGGGGCCGAAATGAAATTAAGAGCGGCGATTACGGGAGATAATGACTCGGGCGGTGTAAGTGGCGTTTCGCCGCGGGGCAAGCGGATCCTGTTGATGGACGAGTCTTCCTCCTTCGGCTCATCTCGTGCATCTCGTCGTCGTTTGTCCGTGCATCCGCGCTTCGAAACTGCCCGACGAGCCCTGCGTACGGGATCGTTACTTGGAAACGATCAGCCCGTAACTGGACCTAACTCGCACCCAAGTGATCGAAAGAACGCGACCCACTCTCTCGACTCACCGATCTCGTGCGATAATCCCGGTTGAAGAATTCAGTGGCCCCTTTGATGAATCTTCGATTTTATCGAGCGAGAAAAAAATTTAGACTTCATTTAACACGGAGAAGCTCGGTGAGATCGATACAGTCGATAATTTACAAGATTAATCGAAAGTATCAGAGGAAGGATGTTAGATGGACAACGACGTAATTAACACCTGACTGAAATAAACACAATGCACTGAGAGAAAAATGTTTTGTATTTGTAACTATAATTATATATTACTATAATTATATATTACTATAATAATGATTACTGCTATAATAATAATAATAATAATAACAGTAACTATGTATAATTCTTGCAACAAATGTGACGTTTTTTTAATGCTATCTAATGGGAAAAACGCCACGAACTTTTTCCCACACCTAATATATACTTGGCAACCTAAAATGTTATAATTATAATTATTATAACCATAAAATAGTTGAAATTACCATAAAAATGATTCAAGTGATTATAATTTTATAATTATATTTTGAGACAACTATATATGTTACTAAAATTATATATTTACTGTTATTATTATTATAGCAGTAATAATCATAATTATAGTAATATGTAATTATAGTTACAAAACATTTTTCTCTCAATGTATGTACAGTAATTCCAGTTTACCATACATTTTTTTTCCTAAAGTTGCATAATATTTTCCTAATTTCCAGACATTTCATGATTCTTCCTAACTTTCAATAATATTTTAAAATATTTTGTATCTTCCTGATTTAGATTTTTTCAAATATCTTGTTGAAAGATTAACAATTTTACATAAATTATCATTAATGTTGCCGACACTGCTTGCATTTTTGTTAAATTAGTAATATTTCCAAACTGTATGTAGATGTGATGTACGCATATTAAACTTCTTTAAAGTCAAGTTCTCCAGAAAATTTTGCAAAATTTCTCCGATATTTATCTGATCTCCCATTTTGTGACAATGTAAGATTATACGAAGGAACATGAGCATTTTATGAAAATAGGCGCTCAATTTTTGCGATTTCAATTAAACCGAAAGTGACAGATGCCGGTACAACAGCCACGTGATATTAGCATATACATTAACGGACACATCCGAGCGTGGCGAAAAAGAATGAGAGCATATGTCGATCATAGCATGCGGGAGTATTCGCATATTTCAGCATATGCCGCTTGTCTCTTTTTGTCGGATCCCCCTTTCGATTTCGTTCTGAATGGACAGCTCTTTGTTCGGAGGGATTCCAACGAAAAGCGGAACTGACACGATTATTTTACGACTCTATGAACGACTCTCGTTGTACGTAGCGTATCTCATTCTGTGAATTTTCGCGAATACAATGTAGTAGTCTAGCTCTCCAAAAAATAAAACTGGTAATGATGATATCAAAATTTCCAGTATTAGACAATTACTACTAACAATTTTATTTAGAATTTATTTTACCCTATTTTAATTAATTTAATATATTGAGAATCGCCATATACGCTACACGAATAGAATTTTCTTTTAAAATTTACCCTGAAAATATGGTAGTTGTAGTACAATATTTTAAAGATTTTTTTCCATTTTTAATAAAATTGATCAAACTATTTTATATTTTATTGTAGTTTTATTAATAAATGAGAGAGATTTACATTAAAATTCTTCGAAATACAATGTTGTTCCACAGTCATATTTTCAGGGTAAAAATTCTCTCCGTGTACGTCTAATTGTTTGTTAACTTTAATTCCTCTATTTTGCATCACTTGAAACTTAATTTCAATCGAAAGTTTAATAATGTTAAAAAGTATATTATTTATTTTGCACTTTTATGATTTTTATCACATTTCATATAATTTAACGAAAAATCGTAATATCGATCGATTCCGATGGATAAGATAATCTTTCCTTGCAAGCTTCAAGATATTATCATATAATTTTTTCCAGTTAAATTTAGGCAAACAAAGTAGTATTATATAATAAACAATCGAGGTTGTGTTCCGATAGCTGTGTCGAAAATTTTCTTTTTAGTTACAAGGTTGGTAGCGCTGTAACTAACATAGTTGTGTTCCGTAAGAGATTAGCTGACACTGTAGTTTGCATTTGCTTTATCGAACTTGTCTAATTTGTTATTTAAAAATGGATTTATTTGTATTATTGAATTAGTTTCAAGTGAAAGTTCTGAAAGTGAAGAAAAAATAATAAATATTATTTATGACAATAACAAAAATCATCCGAAAAGAAAGAAACCAAGAGTTCAAAATTTTATTGAAAATATAAAGTCAACATTTTTGTTATGAAATAATATTTTAAATAAAGGGAATCCTATATTCGGTCAAAGTGGATCTTAGTATTTAAATATATAATTCTTTATGAATTTATAACTGAATTTATAACTTCTGATTCTATATATCGCATAACCGAATATAGAATTCCTTTATTTAATTAAATTTATTCTCATCCAATATTTGTTTCATATTGTTTAAATAATATTTCAATAAATATATATAAATAATAATAATCAACTATATATTATAAAAGTAAAAAATAACCTCCTTCCTGGACAAGCCGACAAAGTAAATGCAAATGCTATGCTACGGCGTCAGCTGATCTCTTACGGAATACAGTTATGTTAGTTACAGTACGCTATCAACCTTGTAACTAAAAAGAAAATTTTCGACACATCATTGGGAATACAACTCGAGTAGAAATAATGAATGTTCATAAAACGGCGATCGGTAATGTCTCGAAAGCGTCGGAGGCCGAAGGCATGTTTTTGCTGCTGACGCGACGATGCGCAGCGCACGTGTGCGTGTTTATTTTCAGTAAAGATTAAGAGACCGGTCCCGTACTCTACGTGGCCCGTTGAACGGCCCGTCGCCATGGCTATATGTTGTTTTTAACGGTCAAACTATAAATATACTGCCCGTATGCACGGACAACCGCGAGAAGAGCCTTTGCCGAAAAGATCACCGTGAAAAGTCCTGAAATATTTGCCTCGTAAGGAGAATTCGACCGTAGAAGAAGATCTAAAAAAGGTACAAAGACAAAAATCCTAATAAAGAAATTCTTACAACTATCGCAAGAACCGTCCCAAAAATCCAAAAAATGTCTAAAGATTAACTATCTTTTGTTTTTCGACCGTATTATCCATTTATCCGTATTGTTTAAATTTTTTTACAAATATTTTATTTTTAAGAAAATATTAATAGCCAATGATAACCAAGAGAAAAATCTTCAAATTAATTAAATAGAGAAAAGGTTAATAAATGGCGGAAAGTAAAAAAATACAACATAATTAGAATCATGGATATTAGAAAATATGTAAATGTAATAAAATTATGGAAATATACTTTTCAAACGGGAGAAGATTCTGACATATGTATAGAAGATATGTATTTTTCGAGACGTTCAACACCGATTCAATGTCGATTTTGATTTCAACATGTTGATGATACTTCACGAAAAAGAGTGTACTCAAAAAAAAAGTAATCTTGCAGTTAGCAAGCAAAAATTATTTAAGTACGAAAAATAGCTAAAATAGATGAATTTCTAACAAGTCCGATCTAATCATATAGATGATAGAATTTTGATTTGTGCTATAAATTCTATGCGTATGATACATAATTTTCTATCAGATGCAAAAAACAGTTATAGAGTAATTCCGGTGTATACGCCGCACCTATCAAAACTTAATTTATTATTTACTATTTATAGTAAACGACGAACTATATTATTAAAAACTTTGTACTGTCTACTATTATGAAAAAAATATTAGAAATCCGAAATATTTATTTTTATATTAAAAAATAAACTTTTTGAAACTTTTGCATTTTTGCCGTATATCCCATAGGGGGTGGGATATATAACTACTCATAGGGGGTAAAACTCATGAAAAATTTACAAATAATGCATATAAGTAAGACGTATAAATGACATAATAATGATGTAATAACTTACAAAATGTGTTTATAAAATTTTATTAAGGAATAAGAATGGTAAATATGTATATGAAATAATAAACAATAATTTCTTCCTATATATATTTGTTTATTGCATTTAGTGCACTAAATTCAATCTTTGTATGCTTTGAACATAAATCCCGCTCGTTAAAAATGCCGTATATACCAAACAGGTAGGACATACAAAATAACAAACTAAACAAAGAATACGAAAGCAAAACACTTGTATTTTGCTATACAACATGCTTTACTATTCTACTACACATATATATATCACGAAATAACCACTAAGTCTTTTACACGTCCTACAGTAATCATTTTATGTAGATTCTAATTTATGATGGTACTTATTACAGTGACAAATCGATTCAACTCACAATAATTTCATTAATATTAACAATAAAAAGCTGAAATCATAACACAATACTAATATAACATAAAGGCATGTAACAGAGTAGTTGCGGGAAAATTACCCCCACTCCTTCTATTTTTTCTGACTGTGGCGTAAATCCCAGCGGCGTATTTGTCGGAGTTACCCTAATTCTAGCTGAAGCAGCAAAATATTTTTTCGCGTGTACGCGCTCTTTATATTATATCCGAGATCATCTTTCCGCGGGCGGTGTCTAGAATCGACGGTTCAGATGTGATAACGCAAATACCGCGCGTGCAGGAACGAAAGTGGGGAAAAACGAAAGAAAGAACGCAGGAAGAAAGCTGACACCCATCGCAGCTGCATAATTGAGCGGCGGGTCTCACGATGTCAGCGCATGTGATAATGCACTCGGTCCACTCACTTTGTCTTGTAATTCTAAACCCATTTAAGTCCGGGTGAGCGATACCACGCAAACGTACGACCCGCGCAAGTCGTCTCCGTGCGGCCAGACGAGATATAGCCAATGGTGTGTATGAATAGCATATTTCTCTTCTTAGTAGTATATTCCGCGGCGTATAAACTCGGAGGTATATAAGAGACTCGAAGCAAGGCTAAGGGACTATTAAAGTCGCGCTGCAAATATACATTATGCAGAGAATACGTCTTTTTCCCTCCTCCCCCCTTTCCTATATGCAGTTTACATAATGACTTGCTTCAGGGTCATTTTTAAGGGAATTTTTAAGTTAACTCATCTTTTTTCATTGCGAGTACAAACTTCATTCGAGATTTTTACTAATTTTTTTTTTACCCTTACCGTTACCTTGTCGAGATTTAATAAGCCCCCGATTCTTTCGATGCTAAATGATTCATAAGTTGCACATTGCGTCGCGATATTTAGCAAAGAACAGTTACTTCAATTTTTTCAATGATACGTTACGTTAAATATTAAATATATCGTGAAAAAATCTAATCAATCCGTAGTTTCAAATTTTGTGTTACGAGCAAGACGACGCAGCGAGTTAAACGAAGCATGCATAAATTATTAAAACGGAACAAAATCGCCGGAGATGATTTACGAGTGCAGCGAAAAACAAAGAGCACGTCACCAGGAAGTGATCGTCGTATGCATGCATCGATCATTGGGCGCTTGGGCGTCAAAACATTGTGTATGGTAAACGTGTCAGTCGATGCCTCAACATCAACAGACTCGATTGTCGAAACAATGCAACGAGTACTCACATGTTGGAAGTGGTTGGCCGCATACACTTTCTTCGCCGTGCATGGCGGTGAGGTGATGTGGTATACGTGTGTTGTCGTTGGATCTGACACGAGTATACGTCCGACAAAGGCAGCCCCAGTCGGTGCTGATCATTGCCCGAGACATTTTCAGCGCGTAAATCGTGGCGCCGACGTTTAATGTCACGCTGCCGTAATGTCAGGATCGTGTCGAAGAATCGGGTCAAAAAAGCGGATCTCCGTTGCGAGGTGCTAAGATTGCAACGCGGCGTAAATCGTAATTAAACTCCGCAACGAGGATTTTAACGAGTTTGATATATATAAAAAAATTAATAAGAAAATTACTTTTAAGCAAATGTATTCTCTAAATTCTTTGAAGTGGAATCTTTAAAGACTGAAAATTGAACCAGTCTTAAAAAAGAGTAGCTCAATTTTCAATCTTTAACAATGAGATTTCACTCTTCAGAGTGACAATTCAAACAGCATGTATTAATACTTTTAATTTCTATGCTGAGAGAAAAACAGTAACTATAAAAATGGCAGCTTTATAAGTTATATATGTAGAATTAATGTCCACGCACATAATTGAATGAATTATGTTATCGTTGCAATACTCTAAAATAGTATATTTTATTTAATTATACAATACGTACATTAATTTTATATATAAAACTTATAATTTTGTCACCACTGTCTTTTTCTTTTTCTTTGATAAATTAATGAAATGTGTTTTAATGTCTAATTACACACTAGAAAAAAATATTATAACAAAACATGCTCTCTAAATCTTAATCAGTGGATAATCACTGACATCAGTGCCAAGTATGCCACTGATAAATAGTAAATTAAATGTGAGATCCCTAACTAATCTTTAGTGTGATTTATCTAACTAACCTTGTTTTAGTGCTTAAATAAATAAAATAAGTGAATATGATATCGAAAAATTGAAATTAACGTGCAGATATCAGTATTTTAGTTATATAATACTCAAACATTCTTCCTTTTTTAGTTGAATTTCACTGATTATCAGTGCCAATCCATCATGCCATTGGATAATTAGTGACTATCCACTGATTCAGATCCACTGATTTAGAGAGTATGTTTATTCCGATCAAAAATTCAAAATAAGCAACTATTTTTCGCTCTGTGACTTCATTAAAATCTGCGTTGGGGTTCCTAATTTTTTCTCGATAATCGGGCGTAACATTGGCCATACTATCTGCCCATTTTTAGGATGCGTGTCGACCACTCGACTGCTTTTTCAAATGCGTGCTCAAGTGCCGACTATCGGCGAGCGCTGGCCAAGAAATCGACTGCACAAACTAGTCGCGTTTAACACCGATCGATTCCTCCGCGTTGCAAAGAAATACGATGTATCCGATCGTTGACCCTGCACGACGACGTGAATCGAGAATCGCGAAGCGAGCTTGGTGCACGTTGTGTCGTTGTGTCGTCGATACGCACACACGCACACTTTCGCAAAGACGCACGTATCTACACACCAGAATCTCGTCGTACTAGTCGGTCATTACCCCCGCTCCCTGATGTGTATATGTTAATTTTTACAGGCAGATATCCATCAGAACCACGCGGGGCCACGGTTTCCTTCTCCCGATCGGATCTTCGCTCATAAGAAAAAAAGTAAGACAGAAGAAGTCGATCCCCGTCAGGACTGAGTCTAAGACTATCTCGCGGGATAACGTTGACGACCACGAACTGGTATAGACCAGGAAAGAAAATTTAGAAGATTACCTGAGAAAAATTTGAGATGATAATTAGGCCTGTCTTGACTAGATCTGCGAAGAAGTTGACATTTAAAATCTCCCAGAATTTCTCTTTACATTACGCGGAAACAAGTCTGAGACAATTACCATTTAAGAAATGAAACCCTCGAGTAATTTCCCGTGACTATTCTTCGAATTATGAGATGAACTCACACAATATCATTCTAAGAAAAGTGATTATTCAATTTACTTTCTTTCTTTTGAGTAAAACGGTTATCTTTAACAAAGAATATTTTCTTGATAATAATCTTAAAACATACAAACACTGTTAGATATACAAAGATTAGAAAAACTTACTCAAAAAAAGAATTTATTTTCTTTTGAAGAACATTATAAAATTGATCGAAAAAACGACTTTATATCGTGAATAAATCGAATTTGTTTTAATACTTTGATTGAAGTACTGAACTTACTAGGATTCAGAATACGTTTTATGAATATGCTTGTAATGAACTTGTAATGAACTTGTAATGAACTTGCATTTATATGAAATACTAGAAACAAACAATTATTTAGAGTTGTCACAAATTCCTCATTCTAAAATTCCGTGACTTTTCCCTAATTTTCAAACAAAATTTCATGATTTTCCCTGTTTTCAATAATATTTTGAAATTTTTTTTATTTTCTGATTTAGAAACCGTTAAATATTTTAAGAAATCAATTTATGTTAAATAAATTACTATTAATATTGTTGACAATGTTTGCATTTTTAATTAAGTTAGTAGTCCAAAATTACGTATATTAGGTGTAATGTATGTACGTTAAACTTCTTCAAAGTCAAGAATTTTTATTTTCCAAAAAATTTTGCAAAATTCCGCTGATTTCCAGTATTGTAGCAATCCTGTTATTATTTGCATACAGCGCGTATTTTTCTATGCGTACAGTATGTCGACCCATCTTACGCCGCGAACAATAACTTCGATCTCCGCACGATGCGCAGCCCTGACTCGAGATCGGTATAGAACTCCGCTGTAATTTTACGTAACGATAAATCCTCGGAGTTATGCATTCGAACGGATAGAATGACGTTTACAACACGGCGTTACGCTCGAAACAAAGCAGTCACTTTTTAGGAATATGAAATTCGCGATGCAGCTCTGGAATCTCTGTGAGAGAATGGTCGAGGCGGACGTTAAAGGTGAAAGTGTTGCAGTAATGGACTATGAGTATTTGCAGCATCTGTTTCTCGCGTACAACTTCTCCTCATACAAATATTCATCTATTTTCTATATATTATGATAAAAAGTGGCATATCCAGTTATTTCTCATTGGCGGATACACATACGACGTCGAGGTCTATAATCAAACGGAGTATTAAATAAAGGCAACGCGTAGGAAGGTAGGGAGATTACGAAATCGCTACCGCGATCGTCAATTTCAGATTCTCATCGTGGTGGGATCGTCGGAGCAACATTATTACCTCGTCTCGAGCGACTCGACCGAGCCGAGTCGAGCCGGCCGTCTAATATTTTTCTAATGCCCTTCTCGCATAAGAAACGAGCTGCCCGTAGCGACAGGAAACGGCGGTCGGCGGATGTGATTAAATCCAGGAGTAAATAAATGGAGAATGATCGCTCGCTCTCGCTCGATCGCGCACTTTCCTCGTCGCGCTCTCTTTCTCTCTCTTCTTCTCTCGAAGGAGAGTGTTAAGAGGGGCCTCCCTGCTGGGAAATCGAGGGCCCCGCAGTGATGTATTTACACAATCTTTGGGCCCTAAGCGTAACCCTTTCCTCGAGCTTCATTACTTATTTATACAGGACGATTCCGTGTCACTGCATCCTCGTTGCTTTTAAATACTTGGCGAAGAATACATTATTTATTACTACTTACACACGGTATTTAACGTTAAGACACTGACAAAAGATAATACTTTAAACAATAAATAACAAGAAAGGGCCACAAGCCAGATTTTTATGTATTTCAAATTCTTAGAATATATTTCGATCTTATTATTAGGTCATCCTCAGTGTAAAGAAATTAAACGTAAATTTGACAAAATTAATAAAACAGTTAAAATTATACAATTTACATAGTTACGCAAAAAGTTGATAATATCTATTTTATCTGTCTTTCGCATAATGCAATGCTTTTCGTTCTGGTAATATTATTAGTTATATTTTTCCATTATAATAGTCGTAATAAATCCATAATAAAAATATTGAATGAAACATGAGTCATTAAATAAAAATAATACTTTAGTTTGTCACGATTCTTTCGACGTAGCTTAATTCAATTCACTGAAGGACGAGTATGCACCACTTGTTCCTTTTAAACGCAATCCATGTAAAGCGCGTGTGTCACGCGTGGCACAAGCTTCTTCTCATTAACTTCTTGCCGATGCGCATACGTTACTGCTAGTCATAATTGATGTTACGTGTCGCGTGTACATACAATTACGGCTGTTGCTGGTAATAAATGTACATACATTTTCAGCCGGGAATGTCGACCGGTGTTTTCCGCTGGCAAATGTTTGTGTAGCCGCGCAAGGCGTTACGATTCATATATTCTTTAAGTTATTTTGCGCAATATTCTATGGATGGAAATGCCAAGGTTTTATTTTTATACGAACAGTATAATGTTCAAAGTAGAGATTATAGATATATAAAAATAATTACATAATAAAAATAAATGTAGATAATAATGAATGATAACAATATATTGTAAGTTCGTTGAGAATTCTTATCTCACTTTAATACAATTATGTTCTCATTTAGTCGTTTTAACGAAATGCAGCTAAAATAATTTTATTCTTCATACAGGATTTATAGTTTTTAACAAGGATTTTTATATTCAGAGAATCGTGATAATTCACGCGAAACGGGAAGCTGCATGGAAAAATTCCTTTCCATGTCACGTCTAAGAGAACTTGTGAACCTTGAAACATCATTTGAATACAATGCGGTTGCGATTGCCACCTTCACTCCTGGCAGGGAAAGACGAACAGTAAGAAAACGAAGAAAGAGAAAAGGGTCTAGGTTAAGTTATTCTAAACAGGGTTTGACAACGAAAATTCCACGTGGAAACATTCTAACATCTGTAAATTTTAAGAGATTCGATATAAATTTTTTATTTAATTTATTAATTGTTAAAATAAAATTATATTATGAAAATAAATTACTTTCAACTCGTTCAAGAATCAATTATTTATTCGTAAATTAAATAATTGTTTTATTTTATTAGATTTTAATATTAACTGATAATAATATTAACTAAGCAAACTTCTTTAAGACTCAAAGTAGGAATCTACGTGCATCAGTCTTCGAAGGAAATTATGTGAGTGCGTCAGGACTCGTGTAAGCCAAGTAGCACGTAATCTCAAGGTTGCAACACTCCAAGCTCTGATACTTAAACATCGTTCGAGCTCTAATTAGGGATAATGCAACGCCGACGATTGTAACCAACGCAACATTTCTCATCGACTGCATAATTCATCGCACACTCATGTATCGTCCTACTTCGCGTAGTTTCTCGTTCATTCGTATAGAACAAATTTTCTGGAAAAAGATTATCTTTCTTTTTTTTCCTCGAACATAATCATTTCATTTATTCTGTGGTTGAGACAGATTCTAAGTTGACTTAATTTCTCGCGTTGTTCCATAAATTTATTACGACGGATATAGCATTAATTACGTAACTAAAACGAATAGTCGTTTATTAAAAATGCCTTTTTATTATATGCCTATATTAAAATTGTTTCCTATACTACTTTTATGGGATATCATCAATTTATACATTGAATAATTATCCATATTGTGTACAGAATGACAAAAAAGTTTGGCCATAAAGTTTTATGTGTCATTAAATCATTATGCAGCTGACGTTATTTATCGTTATTTTGACGTGACAACAGTACCTTGTACAAATACACCTTATATACACAAAAATTCATTTAATTTAAGTAACGTTTTTTTATGCTTTCAAACAAATGAAATGTTATGATTAATCGTTAAGTGCAATAATGATTTTTGTCAAGTTTTCTTCAAAAAAGGAATGTATTACGTACAGACTATCATTGAATCGTTTTACAATGAGTCACTGTATAGACTACTGCATTTCAACGAGATTTGTCGCAAAGCGATTTTCCCTTTCTGAAGATAGATGTCAGCTGGCGAGAAAACGAGCCACCCCTCCAGTATTGCAGGCCATAAAGAAAAAGGTATCCCCTTCGGGCTTTATCCTTTTGTGCGCAATGAAAGAAGAGCCGAGGGCTAGCTACGATCCTGTGCACCGGAAATTCATTCCCCTCCCCTCCCCTCCCCCCCACAGCGACCTTCGCGACCGATCCCTTCTGTTACCGTCGCTTAATCGGGAATGTATCCCTCGATTCGCTTTATTTTCAGGATATTCGACGCATTTCTCTACAATTAAGAATTGTTACGGTTAATCCCAAACCGTATCAAATATTTTGTATAATTTAGAAAGAAATTTTTCACAGATGCGGTTTATGTTACCTACGAGAAGGTACCGATGTAACAAAAAAAAAATAGTGAGATTACTGAATATAATTATATAATTATTTTTCTTTCTTTTTCATAATATGAGGAAGGTAATAAGATTGTTAGGCTTATAGTTCATTTTACTTGACAAACGAGAGAAAAAAGGAGAAAGCATAGTCATTACGCGCGCTGTCTGAAATGCAAGAGAATAGGTAACATATGTAGATTACGTGTAGACGCGAGCTATTGTTGCCCAAGCAACGTTTATTGTTCCGGTGCAAACTCCGGTCAGGATGATGAGAGACAGTAAGAGAGAAGCCATGAGAAGGAAGAGAGAACAGGCTACCCCAATCAGCCACCGTAGAAAGAAATGTCTGGCGGAGATGCAATCCCACGGGGTCATCAGGACAGCGTAATCGCCGTGGCGTGTTAATAGATTGAAGCCCGAAGGCTTCGCGTCCTGCCCTCCTTTTCTCTCTCTCCCATCGATACCAATAAAAACTGAAGACCCATGGAAAGAATGACCCGAGGATCACGTCTGGCTCAACCCAGTGATCTGTAATTCCTCTTCCTCCTCCTCCCTCCGCTTACCTTTTCTGGCTGATCTGTCCAACGTATAGTGTTTACGTTGGATCCGATATCTGATTTAAAAAGCGCCGATGCCTAATGTTGTTTCTATTATCCCATACATAAGTTAATTATTTTTATATATATTTCTCTTCTCCATATTTTTAGATTGTGTATTTTAATATAAATATAAAGTAATCTAAGGTAGATTTATTAGAAGCTAGTTTTTTGTAGTTAGCCATTAATTTATAAGATATGAATGGATGTATGCGTTATTGTGAACCAGTCCTTTCTTGACAAAGCTGAAGTAATAAATTATTCTATTCCCTAAATCAATCTAAAATAATTTTATTCTATATGAATTATATTTTAATATCATACAGTCTTTTTTCTCCTCTTAGTTGTTTACTTTTATTCCCCTTCCATTGAGGCACTTTCCTGTTCTATTAGTCTCCTTTTTGTTACTTTGCGGTAACAATGTTGCTTGCGGTAACTGTTTAGTTACATTTTCTTGGTTGAGACGCTACATAGTCTTTGCACATCTTTCTTCTGATTGCAATTTGCTCAATTATAAGATGGGAATCCATAAGTGATTGTCATTATTTTTCTTTTTTCACTGAAGATTAAAGATTAAAGTGTTCACATAAGAAGGTTTTTATACAATATATTGCTAATTTCATTGCACAGTTAATATTATAATTTTGTGAACTTGAAGTGTTACTTCTTGCGGTCTCTTTATAAATCTTCTTACTTCTACTTTGCTGTGAATGCTTTCAATATAAGACGATAATGAAAATCTTATCTCTGGATAATATGATGCTACAGGATAATTTTTCCAAGAACATAAAGAAAAAAATATCCCTATTCATGATCGATTTTTAAGAAGAACTAAAGGACTACATCGTTTGCGAGCATTTCAGATTTTAATACGTATTTATATATTTTTTAGACACATTAAGCGATAGATTTATAAGAATTTGTTAACATTGAAAATGACTCGATCGGGATCGAAACGTTTGATGTATTTATATTTTTATAATTATTTTTCCTTATTTGTAACTCTGGCTCGTAGCCCTTCTTATAATTTTAACTTTATTTTAATATTTAAAATAATTTTATCAAAACACGTGCAAGAAAAATAACCGATCTGAATTAATTTCATAATTCTGCTACAATCTATGCAATTAGAAAGCGGCATACCGATAATAAGCATTCAAACGGAGAAAAGTTGATATTTTAGTTTTACGAGCGCTCGCTTCCGGACTCTCGCATTGATCAGACTTCGAAATCGGGGAAGGAACTCTTTCGGCCAGTCGAATGAGAGCGGAAAGTCACCTGAAGCGGATCCCGACGCGCATCGCCCGCGCATCGCCCGCAGCGATACAAATTGGCGCCGTCCGCCACGCCGGCGTGCATCGATGCGCTCTTTATTGCAGCGCCCATACCATACCCGACACGAATCGTTACATTGCGGGCCTTCCGTCGTTCCAGGACTGCTCGGCAAGATCACCGCGGACCGATAGTATGCGAGCAGTCGCCTACTCGGCGGAAGGCGCGTGAATAAGCCGTTTTCCGCGCATAATGCATCCACGCATCCGCCGAAATCCAGTATACGCGTATAGCATGATTGTAAAAAGATCCTTTTCTTTAGTGGGTAGACAAATGAGCGAATGTATGGAATGAATAAATATAGAGGATTAAAGATATTATGGATATTAACGAGCAATGCGAATTCTTCACGTCAACATAAATCACTCACTAGTTCAAAATCAGACGTACGTATAGAAAAACGTAATGAAGTAAGACGTAAGCAGTAAGCAAATCGGCCAATAACAGTAAGGTTATTGTACTGTATTATGTTTATTATTATGTACTGTATTATGTACTGTATTATTATTACGTTCTGTATTATGATTAGCCAATTTGCTTATTACTTACTATCTTACGTTTTTCTATGTGTTTTCTGACTTAATCTTTTTTTTCTTTATCTTAAATATTTTAATCTTTAAATACTCTGAGAAAAATATTTGGTTGGATTAATCTTGATTGAAAATGGACGGTTCAGAATTTTCAGATTAAATTTAAAGAGAAGTCAACTATCTTATGTTTTACCACTTATTGCGTACAATATTGTTAAGTATTGCTAATATGTTAGATAACATTGCTAGCTATTGTTAGTATTATTAGCATATGCTAACAATATGCTAGCAATACATTAGCAATATTTGGCGCAATAGATGACAATACATGAGGTTGACCCTTCGAATTGAATTTACTTCTAATATTTAATTGTAATAATTTTTTAATTAATAACCGTCATGTATTCTAATTAATATAATTTCTAGTTTGTTTTTCTAGTTTTCATTTTCAACCAACGTTTCCTCAGTATGAACTCGACAATTAGAATTAATCGCATCTGCAAGGGTCTTAAGAAAATGTCAAAGCGTCGTGTTTGTTTTACGAGTGTTAACTATAGATTTGGGATGAGAACCTCGTGGTATTAAGCGAGCACATGCGGTCGCGATCTCGGCGAGGCTTTCACTGCTGCTATATATGCATATGAAGCCAACGATATACATGGTGTCCTAGAAGGCAGTCCTTAAGTTCTGGAGAGGTGCCTTTTACAACTTTGATTTGAATAGAAAATATCACGTGTGCGCGAAGTTATAATGGTTTTGTATAAGAAATTTCTACTCGTTATCTACCGCTCAGAATCGCTTGAATAACATGTCTTTAAAGTTCGGCCGATTTCTTCGAAGACATCTCGTAGACACTGAGAGTTCGCTCGAGTCGCGGTCAATCTTCAATAGCAACATGCATGATGCAATTGTGCAACTGCATGTGATAGACAGGATGACATGAGGATCTACTCAGATAAATCAGCTGGTGTCTCATATATTTGAAAGTGTACACACTTGTAAGCACACGTGTCACGTGTAATGAACCGTTATTAACGTATTTATCCCTGCTCGAACGAAATAGTCTTAAGAAGAATTTGCGTGTCGCCGGAGAAATCGCGAAGAATTTCTCCGCTTTGAACGCAAGGAAAAATCTCAGATTTAAATCATTAGCGAACGAGCGATTTTCTACATTCTAAAAAATATGGGTGCGGATTTAACTATGTGGTGTTTTTTATATAATTCTCACCGTGTTGGTATAAACATTAACATAGATTTAATCATACACTGAAAAAACATTAAATCTCAATACATATTTCTTTCAATAACACTAACTAAATGTTTACTTACATAAATAAATATTTATTCAGTAAAAAAAATGAAATTAATGATCTTTGTATAAAATAAATATATTTATTTTAGAACTATTTAATATAAATATTTATTAAAATTTATTAGGTGTAAAAAGAAATCCATTATTTTTCCATTCAATTTCATGCAAAAATAATGGATTTCTTTTTATTACACCTAATAGTATTTTTCAGTATAGATGTGGATTGATATCAATCAATTGATATCAAATTCATAATAAATTCATCATATTGATATTTTTATATTTATATCAACATCAACCCGAAGGGATTATATTTAACACACATGATTAAATCCCCTGATGAAAATTTTTCTTATAATTTTTATACGAATTGAAACATTTTTCAGAAATACTTAGAAATATCCGGAAAGTTTATATTTTCTTTCAAAATTTTTCGTACAAGTGAAATATCTCATTCCATAATTTTTAAAAGTATTTTTAATTTTTTAGATTTTAAATAACATTTAACAGAAATTATACTTAGAAAAAAATCTTAGAAATCTTACGATATTTTATAATTAACATATATGAAAAATTCTGAGAAAAGATGTAGATTTTCTGAGAAATGTTCCAATTCATGTAAAAAATGTGAGAAAGTTATAAAATTATATAGAAATTCTGAAAAATTATATGAAAAATTCTGAGAAAAATTTTTACCAGGGATATCCATATTTTTTATAGTGTACATTTGAAAATCTAATCGCGGATTTTTCACTTGAGATATCTTTCACATCTGAGTTGTAGTTCTGTTTTGATAGCGCGATTATTTCGCGTCGACCTCTTCATTATTACGACCGATAGGAAGATATCAAATTTCATCATCGGCTTTCTCGCATGAATTAACGCGCCGTCAGTTCTTAAAGAGAGGTATGAATGAACGTGTTTCGCGGTATCACCGATCGAAGCTGCGTTAGCCCTTATCTAACCCTTTTATCTCTCGCGATTAGCGCCGAGCGACCGTGACGCGTTGTTTGTACTGTCAGTACGTTTCGTACCCCACAATGGCCGATCATTATCTCATACGGAGTTACTCGCAGGAAGCGCTCGGCAAGAAACGACCGAAAAGAAATCCCGTATCATCCAGCGAACCTGAAAGGACTCCGCTATGAGAATCTACCGATTCTTTCTATTGTTTAAAGTCAGCTATAACGATGATGATGCGAAACGTTAACCGATAAAAAAGATATGCGTCACTGGTTTGCTTTCACCATGTGTCACGGAATAAATTGCAGGTAATGACGTCATTCTGTCTCTGATTTGACAGAGAAGTGTACCTAAGAAAACGATCTGCATTGCGTTGCTTCTTACAGGCAACTATTATTATCAACTATTATTGTCATTATTATTATCGATTATACATTACATTTTCAGACGTATTTCTTACATTATTATCCAATATTAAATCAAATAATTTTGCATAGGAGAATCTAATTGAGAGAATATGATTGGGAATTAGAAGACAAGATCGATACAAGCTGCATATTTTACATTCAAAAATAATTACTGAATATATAAAAATAATTACGATACATTCAATACACGTAAAATTGGAATTGTAAGTTACAGATGGAATTATTTCAAATTAATTTTACGCGAAAAATAATATGTATTAAGTAGAGGTGAAATTTAGCGGTTACCAAAGCCTCCGTATATTCATGTCAGCAAAACGCGGAATGTTGGAATCGCTGAAGGGAAAGTTCAATTCGCGAGATCATACGTTGCGCTCTACTCTCGCAACTGTGTATGCGAATGCATCTACAACTCTAAGAAGTATTGGTATCGTAATGAAGGACCTGTGCAGTGCACCTGCGTGGCAATTATCTGTATGGTCCTCACGATCACTATAGCGATTTGAA
This sequence comes from Atta cephalotes, assembly GCF_000143395.1. Taxonomy (NCBI): domain Eukaryota; kingdom Metazoa; phylum Arthropoda; class Insecta; order Hymenoptera; family Formicidae; genus Atta; species Atta cephalotes. The sequence goes on along the minus strand of NW_012130068.1, from coordinate 1,840,456 downwards.
AGCCAGCTGAAGACTATTGAAAGCCGGCGAAGGAGACGAAGCACCTGGAGACTTCTATATTCTACGAGCGATTTAAGGGATTAGTCCGCCCCTTGCGCAGACAGTGATTTCAACCCTTTGCGTGATCTGCTCGATGTAGAAAAGATTTTCATGGAAATTGCTAGTCGATCGCCGTTCATAAACATGCACGTGATTTTAGCATAAACGATTATCCATTACTGTAATATTCATGTGATTGAACAAGATTGCAATCGGATGCTTATCATATTCATTTAATAAAATATGTATAATATATCGTATTCAAATTTTGTTATCATATGTACTATAATTATTTTATAATGTATAATACATATAACAGAATTAGAAGAATACTAGAAATTTAGGGAGAAGAAATTAAACTACATTGTATTTACCAAAATAAAAAAAATGTTTTTAAAACCGCAGAATGACATTCATTGTTGCATTGTATATTGATGCTTTGAACTCAAAGCATCAATATAATGTAATATACCGTGGATCTTAAGCACGACATCGAGTTTCGCAAGCAGCGATCGAGCACGTAATGTATTCGAGGAACCGCAACGATTACTTGTTGAATTCTCGCGCGCAAGTCAAATACGACAGCGGCAGCTGAGCGGCACCGAAAAACACATGCGCATAATGGAACTCGAGTGCACGCAGATGCAGGGCGAAAGGAGTGTAGGTAGTCGAATTGTAACAAAGGCAAAAACGCGTCGGTCGGAGTCACTCGTACAAATTACACGAGCGTAACGCGCGCATTTTTGTTCGCTCTGTGAGTTTACTAAAGTTTACTAAACGCGTTCGTGTTTACTTCCTTTGGTATCCCTCAATAAAAATAAATTTCAGCTCTGATAAGAATAAACGACTACAATAAATAAATATAATCTTGAATATAAAAGGACTTACGTAATAAAGGATAAAAGAAAAATGATTTGTAGAAAATGATCATATTTACTTATATAATTATTATATTATTATGTTCGGTAATATTTACTATAAATAAATTTAAGAAAGTAAACAATTATTTTTCGTTATATTGACTTAACATTTTAAATTTTAATTGAAATTATTTTACTGAATATTTGACAGTTATTGTTTTTTCAATATAAAGACAGCTATGATGTTAAATAGTATACTTGATCATGAAGTACACTTGCAAGTTCGTTCCTGATTATTCATGTCAGCCGGTTGGACAACGCATGACCCACAGTAAGAAATGCACTGAAATAGAAAGGCCGGTGGAGACCGCGGAACTGCGTGACCCAGAAAATCCAAGCAAGACGCGTTATAGGAAACGAGAGGATCGGTCAGCGATCGTACGACTTCGCAGCCATTGCCGCGAGTGTGATTCGGAGATTACAATCGATGCAAGGCCTGTTCTTTTTACCTGAATTTCTTGCACAGTTCATCTTTTCTCTTTTTCTTTCCAACGTGGAGAGAAAAGGAAGAAATCGTGAAAGAATTTTAGTTAAAAAAAATAGACCTATAGTCACAGCAAGTTGCATTTTAAAATTTGTCTTATTCGAGCATAGATAATAAAATTATGCAATATTTAGATAACAATTATAATAATTCAAACAAAAAGAGAAACAACTAAAAGAAATTAAAAAATCACTAAGCGCTCACTAATCAGTTTTCTCTACTGAACGCAGCCAATGTCTTTTTTTCCTAAACACTTTCTAAACGTTTCAATAAAAGCAGCTCTGATGAATACTGATAAGTTCATCCAACTCAATTAGTTAGAGAAGCATCGATCAATTCGCGATGAATCGTCGTGGATGTCACGTGAATGTTTATGTTCAAACTGTTATCGTTTGCGTGAAATATTATTCAGGCCATCGTGTCGACCTCGCCGATGGTGACGATGGAAAAGTGGTTTTCCAAGTTCTGCAAACAACGCCCATCGTGCTAGCTAGCGGCACTTACAAACGCGATTGCGAGTTGAAGAGAATCATTTTGCAATTCCTTTGTGAAACGAGGACGCGCCTAGACAACTATGGGCACATTTTGCGAGCTGGAAACAAGCAGTTTCCAAGAAAAATGTGGGAAATATGATAATGTTAAAATGATGTTTGCATCGGCTTGGTGGGTTACTTTTGCACTCATTGTCGGTCGTGAATTTAAACGAACAATAATCGGCGACATAAAAAAATTCTTTAATATATAAAATACCTACTCAAGTATGGCTCGATCCTTATGTAATATATTTTATGTAACAAATTAAAAAAAAAAAGAAAAAAAAAGAATAGCAAATAACCGCAAATAATTGTTTGTACGTTCATATTTCTTTTTAAATGCCCACATGTTCGAGCTACAAACAGATTTTAATATCCTCGAAAAGATATGAAAGTTCACGTGAATTATAATTCGATTAGGCGTCTTCCATAAAAAAGGGCATAGAGAAATGAGTTTTTTTTTTACCGCGGATAATTTTTTTTTTACTCTTCAGCTGGATTCTTTTAAATTCTGATACTGATTGAGATAAAAACAAGAGAACTCGCACATCTCCGATCTTTCTTCTCGCGTTCTCTCGTAGATGGGTTAGGCTCGTGTGCCCCGAGTGATTCTCCGGACTAACGGCATCTCGGATCCCCTCTCGCCACCGCCCCCGCTCCCGCCCCCCGCTCCCGCCTCTACCACTCCGTAATCCCCGTCCTCTCCGAATACGATGATCCAACGTCGACATCCGCGAGACTTCGTCGTCGAATACTTTTTTGATGATACGCAACTGACGCAAAGGCTGCACTAGTTGATTATCAGCGCGATCATGCTTTTATCGTGAATCGTTCAATTTACCGTAAAGTAATTGCTACCAATACGACTTCTAACTACTGCATGATTATGAGAAAATTACGAGATCGACAAATGTCATTGATGGACATTTTAATACGTCGATACCTAATAATTGAGTCTAATAATTGAGTCCTAATTAAAGCGAATGCCGATGTATGATTGGTAGCGTATATAATAGTGTTGTTTTATTTTTTTTTTAGTTTTGTAGATAATGTAATTGTTCGATTAGTGCTCGTAAAAGATTAAATTTTTAAACTTGTACACTTCTAAACGCACGCCATCAATATAAGGATACCGCTATCGATGCAGAGAGACACACGTGTTATGGGCACCGGATAGAACGTATACGCAACGTACATACGTAAATACGCACATATATCTGCAATAGGACTTGTTCACAATTACGAGTGTTCCGCACATCCAGAACGTGCCACCTAACGCATGACGTTATCGGTAATAGGAATCAAAGTGGTCGCCGATCTTTCACGTCAGGTTCTGAGCTACCTACGAATGATAGACGCAAAAAGAGGAAAATAGCGCTGAATAGATGAATGCTCACTGCCGCTAGTCGGACGGGAAGACACGACGAAGCGTTAAAATGATGAGAAAGCAAGTAACCGACTGACAATGATTCTGGTATGACGTATATGAATGATCCAATTATCCAGCCATCTTGGATTTCAGCTAGTATATATTGTGCAACTAGTTTGCGTTCTGAGATAAACATCGCTTTAAGTTTCAAGACACATACAAGTAATAGAGAAACAATTAATAGATAAGAGTAGAAAAAAACTTTATTTACGTAAAATGATAAACGTATATAAATTATTGCTGTTGACGCGTATTCTTCGGATTACATTCCATCAATGTAGAGTAATTTTAATCTCGGCTCAATTAATTAAGTACTCATCATCTTTTTCTAATTCTTAGAACTAGAAGAAAGATGAGCAGTAAGTTGAACTGAAATTAAAGCAAATCTACATTGGAAACGGAAAACGAGCATAAAAGCCGACAATTCATACAGATTAGTGATTCGATTCGTGTCCCGAGTAAAAGCCTTAATCACACTACGAGTTGCGCGATTATATTAATTACAGAGAATTATATTAATTATAGATTCCCGGTTGATGGTTTTATTTTAGCCAATCCTGTTGCATCTGTGCTCGCTGCCTGATTGGCTAAAATGGAATCGTCGACTGACAACCGTAAAGCCCAGTTTACAATGCAGTAGTAAGACTGTTATAAGAGGGAGTAAAATATGGCGTAAAGCATTAAGATCGGAAGTAAGCGAAATCAGTTATTCCCATTTCGTACGTCTTATTACTTTACTGCCAGCCAATGAAAGCTTATTATGAGATAAGGCGCGAAAAAGGCGCGATAAGATGCGCAAGAACTTCTTACTTCCTACTGCTTACTACCATTGTAGAATGGACTTAACGGATGACCCGTAGTGTGATTATGGCTTAACGTCAGTTCGGAACGCGAGGGAGAATAAAGTAACGCGAACGCGGGAATAATCCACGCAGGATCGTTGGGCGCACGCACGCGGCCACGTGCGTGCCCGGCTCGATGCGAATCCTGGCGAATCCACGAGGGATTGGGCGAACGAGCGCAGACCGCGCAGCGAGGGGTCTCGTGTGCCAGGTGACGTTTCGTTGCCGTTCATGATTTGACTCGCGCGCATTACGGTGGCGGATGCTTTACAGTTAGCCGCACGCTGTGTCGTAACAGTATATTCGTCGATTCTTGCTCGCGAGTCACCGCGTCGAGAAGCGGCCGAATTGATGTAACGATCCATAGATATACTTGTGTACATATACATGAAAAATATCCTTCTATTGCGAAGAAAAGTGATTGTGTATATTCAATTTATTTCCTTTCTTTTAAGTAACGGTTATCTTATACAAAAAATATTCACTTGATAATAATTCGTAAAATATACTTACGAATTTTAGAAAAACTTATTATTATGTACTCAAGAATTTATTTTCTTTTGAAGAATATTATAAAATTGATCGAAGTTTTTTTATATATTATAATAAGCAAATCAAATTTGTGTTGATAATTCTAATTGAGGTATTAATTACTAAGATTTAGGATTTTGAATAAATTTGATGCTTGTTATGAATTTGTAATAGAGATCGGATATATAAACTTTCGAAATATTCGAAACAAGTAATTATTATATATATTTTTCTATGTGTACAATTTTATGTTTAGCTTAAATATCACGATAAGTGAGAGATAACAAATTCCAGAAATATTTCAACTTTAAATATATATCTTTTATATATATAATATTTATCTTTTGAAAACTAATTCAAGATGTTAAAAAAACATTGTAGATTACTTGATAAATAGATTATCTGAAAAGAGAATTCTAACAAAAAAGATAATAACTTGACACTTCTAATGAAAAGCAGTTGAATATTATAATGATAAGATAGTTTTTAATCTTTGGCTTAAACACAGATGTAATGCTATGGAAACGTGAGTTTATAGAATTGATCTTGCATGCTATTGGTTGCATATGCATAAACTATCTAATATATTGTGATTATATCTTATCTTCGACCGAAAATGGAGAAAAAGTTTGTCGTCTCTGGTTTTATATCGTGACTGACTCGCAACTGGAGCGTGAATGGAAACATAATTATAATATGAATCGAGTTTTTAAACTATAAAACATTATACAGTTAACCGCATGCTGCGTTGTAACAGTACATTTACATTTCTTCCTTATGGAGAAGATATATATACATCGTAAATATAGCTGATCGGTCATCATGTCAAGAAATATAATCATTCAATCTATACGATGGAAAAGAACGCGAGAACATTTTCCACGTTTTTCGTGAGATGTTTTCGCCTACGTTCTTCGATAAGACTTTGTATAAGAATTCATTATATAATAAAATCATTTTATATCACTTTATATAATTTTTAAATAATTTTATATAAATAAAATCAATATTTCTTATTTTATTAAAAATTATACTTTGAATGTGTCGTACATTCCTAAAAGATTTTCTTCTGACCTCTAGCTTCAAATAGTCATTCAATAATAATCAATATCAATCAATGACATCTAATATAAATCAACGACGTAAATTTATTTTTATATTCCCAGCTATTGGTTGTGTTCGCAGCGTATATATATATATATATATATATATATATATATATATACACACATATAACTATTATTAATTAATTATACTATATTCTTACTACTAACTAACTACTATACTTATTATTTAAGTTTAGTTATTAAC
>NW_012130068.1:1826140-1834347 GCF_000143395.1 Atta cephalotes | reverse complement strand
TACTTAATAATTAAATAACTAACGAAACTTAAACGTTTTAATTTTTAACTTTTTAACTTTACCTTACGTACTTAGTTGTTTGGTTGTTCGTTACGTCGAGTACGTATATATATATATATATATATATATATATATATATACACACATATAACAGTCTTTATAAATTATTCATATCTTCTCAAATAATCGTCATTCATTAATTTGGATTTCAATATCTTTATTGATAAAAGTTTATTTTTCGAAGTAACATCCTGTTAGTCTGTCGAAAAATAAAATTATAAATCTATCAATAAACAGGTAAGCAAATTAAAGAACTTTGCGACGAGATTTATAAGCGGAAGATTTATAAGTCGTGGTATTATTAATCCCATTGTTAGAATATCACGATGACAAATTTACTTAATATTAGTCCCCTATAATAATTAATAGTAATGAATGCTTGCGACATTAACTGCGTTCTGATGCCATGTTGTACTCTCGGTCAGCATTATTGCGCAGGATGCAGAGCCAGAGTTCAATGCCTTTCCTTATTCTCCCCCTATATCTAACATTCTGTCACATGAATTAAAATATGCACCCCGCAGCGTTTTTCACGCAACCGGGCGGCGCGATATATACGGTGTTGTTACGTTTCTACGAAGGGGGTGGTCAGTCGCGTATTGCGTCTTTTGTTGCAGCCCACGCCATCCACGGCCATTCGTTCACGCCGTAAACAATGCAGCCGCTATGTGAAAGAATGCGGGATCTCATCCAGCGACGCGAACGTCCCCGAAGAAAAGGGAGACATCCGCCCTTCATGGAACGATCCCTCAGAAATCTCCATCGCGTGCATTCCTAGGAGATTCCATAACCTTTTATTGAATTTCTCAAAGAAAGCCGGCATCACCATCATTGATACGATCACGGTAGAGAGAAGCTTTCGTCGTGATTTCGTCGTGATTTCACGAATGTTAAAAAACAAGATCTATGCTACGAAGAATATTGTTGTGAAGAATAATGATATGAAAATTTGATTAGATTAAATTAATTTTTGTGATTGTTTACGAAAATATTTACCAAATAAAATATATTAATAATAAATGTATTAATAAATATATTATAAAATATTTATCTTGAAATTTCAATACTTTTTCAAAATAAATAAAATTCTTATTATTCGCCATAATATAATTAATATATGAAAAGTATTATTATGTATATTAAAAGTTATAATAAAGTTGCATAAAGAGCAATTTAAATTTGATGTGTGTGTGTGTGTGTGTGTGTGTGTGTGTGTGTTACTACATTCCCTACAAAAAAAATATTAATATCGAGCTATCACGAAATGCGAATGACATTCGCGAGCTCATTAAGTCGCGATGAGAAGTGGAGAGCTCGAATGAGAGAGCCTGCAAACAACAGCATCTCACGAACTACCAGCAGGCCAATCGGCGCTTCCGGCCCTAATTAATTGCAATTGGACGGTTTTAAAGAACTTGTATCCCGTTCCGCCGGTCCGAAACGCACGATGGCTCCTAATAATTCAAACAACGACGAGAGGGAAGGTTTTATCGACGCAGGAAACGATCCAGTCGCTCTCGTTGCTATTAGTGGTAGTAACGGTCATGAAGATAGACACAATAGGGAATTTCCTTCCCCTGAGATTAAGAGTTCTCAGAAAGTAAAAATCTGCATCAAGAGTATCAAATAATTATATATTGTTGATGCATAATTCGTCGCCGAAGCGAACGGTGTTACTGTGCCAAACGAGTTAAATGCGTTAACGGTGTAAAACGATACGTTAAGCAAAGGTGTACCATGGCAATTAGAGCGTTGTGAAATTGTAGCAACGCGATGCAGCGCAAACGATATGAAGGAAAGTAGATTAAACCGTTATATAGTGCTCCGATTTAAATCTAATAATATATATAATAATTGCAATAATAGGACAAAGTGGGAGAACTGCAAATATCTAAGGAAAACATTAAATAAAGTCGGATTATCTATCAATTAATAGAAATTTTTATTCAAAAGATATTCCAATTATTTAGCTTTAAATTACAATACTTAACATTCATATATATATATATATTAATAATATCAATAAAAAGTAATTTCATACAAAAAATAAAATCCTTGCCATTCGAAATTACTCGCCGCCAGCAATGCTGGATCGATTTTATTTTTGGTTTAAAATTATAGTTTATATCAATAATATATGAATATTAATTAGGTGTCATAATTATAGTTTATATTATAATTATATTATTGTTATAATTATAATTTATATTGCTAATATATGAATATTAATTATTGTTTAAAGCTAATATCCTTTAGTAAAGATATCCTTAGAATAAAGATTTGCGTATTTGATAATTGGATTAGTTTTATTTAAATTACTTTTCCCTTAACGTTCGCCATTTCCCTCCCTTCTCCTCTATATCGTAATTCTCTTGACTATAAAAGAAAATATATTTTAAATAATTTTATAATTTTTTTTATTTTATATTGAAAAAATATTCTTTCCGTAATAAAGCAGTCTTCAATTGTGCTTAAAATCTTCAATTTTATCTTCAATAGAATTCTGATAAAACGTTGAGTAAAAAATCTCGTTGAATGAACCACTCTATTAAATCATGATAAATTACTGTAATTCACCGTAAATGCTTCGAGCTAAATTCTCATACGCGTACAAAGGTCAATTCTATCAACGAAGGTGACTTCGGGTAACACAACCCTCCGAAATTTTTTATTTTCCCGCGATTTTCTCGACCTCATTAAAGTCTTTCGAAAATCATTAAAAATTCACAAAAAAGAGAGAATTTCTTTTGGTCCCTTCAATTTTCTTTGAATACTTGAGAAGGTTCTTCTGCTTTTCGTCTATCACTTGAGCCAGTAACAAGGATATTTTTTAATACGTCGGCCAAATGTAGTACTTCATCGCGGAAGGAAAGGGGGTCGAGAGGGCTCGCATACAGCGAATTCATCTCAAGACAACGACCTTTCCATAGCCCTTTTCCCGTGCTCGAGTCTTGTGCGCAAGGGGGAACTCTCATCTATGAACTTATGGAGAGGAAACGATGTCCCAGCACTGTGGCGACTCGACTCGACTCCACCTCGCTCGCCAACGTTTATCAAGTTGAGAAGTCAATGCACTCCCCCACGTAGTATGGTTGTGTGCGGCCGAAAGCCCGTATCATACTTACACGGGACATGCCCCACTTTCGCCGCATTGTACAATGGTGACAGATTCCTTAGTCGATTCGTCATGAAAGAATATTCGATAATAGATGCACATGAAAATCTTTATTGAAAAACAAAATAATTTTTTCTTTTATTGCAAACAAAAATATAAATATATAAAAATATAAAACTACTCGAATTAAAAAAAAAAAGAATCTTGACCAAATAGTTTTATAGGAACGGATTAGATTGATGAAAATTTTATTTTGAATAATTTCAAATGGACTTTAATAAAATTTTTGTGTAGGACTTTAATAAAATCTTTGTAAAGAATTATATTCAATTAAAAAATTTCAAATTGCAAAAGAAATTGAATATCTTATTAAATATTAAAAAAATTTATTCAATTCTTAATAATGAATACTGCCTTGTCAATCACAATGCATCTATTATCAAATATACTCTTTACATTCGCACGAATCTTGTATGAATTTTAAAATATAAAAGAATATGATCAAAGAAATGTATTCTTCTCGGTAAAAAAAATTTTTATTAAAAAAAATATCGTGTGCGTCCGAGGTATTCTATTTAAAGTTTTCCATTTTTGAAGATATGATACGCGTGAAACCGGCTTAAGTTACCACAGAACATTCGATAACTCTCGTCCAAGTATATGTTCCCGATGTGTTGCCACGGGATGCACCGTAAGATACGCATTAATTGGAGAATCGGTCGGAATTTACGCGTGGCCGCGCGCGTTGTGCGTGTTTCATGCATGTCGCTGCGAGGCGACTCGCATGAAGTCTCGTGACTCGCCCAGTTGTACAGAAAGAAAGATCGCAAGCGGAGACGAGTATGTGTTCTCCATCTATTCGATACTATGCCGATATATTTGCGAGATTTGCGGCGGTCACGGAACACGCCGATTAGGATTGATCAACTGCCTTTGACCACAGAAACATAAATGTCTGGAGTCAGCTATCGGTCCTTTATTATGATATAATTTATTATCTATTTGTTTAATAGATTTATACTAGAAAATATATACTAGAAAATTTTATTATATAAATAGATTATAAATACATACATTGAAAATGATAGTGGTAAAATAAAGAATTTATTTTGCATTAAAAATCCGGGTTTAGATCTATCAAATTTTATTTGATCATCTTCTCTCGGAAGACAAACCACTGAGAGTATAAAAAAAATTTTATATACAATACCTAAATCAACTCTATCAAATAGTTTATTATTTTTTGCCTGAGCCAACGAAAAATGGGATGTATAAATCACCAAGTGCATCGGAGTGTATGATAAATGGCAGTTCACGTTTCTATAAACATGAAAGTATAAATTCTGATTTCTGTCGCTACACATCGTATCTGTATACAGGCAGAGCGTCGAAATCGATTAGACACGCAGCTGCTCTGAAAAATTCCACACGAAATACACCTTTCGGCATTCTAGGAAGAAATAAGCGCGTCTTCGAAACCTGATCGTGTCTGCACGTCGTTGCCAAGCGAAGGAAACGATCAGACTTCGAAGTCTGAAGAAGTGACGATGCATCGTGCGCTGCATAAAAAGCGCATCTACACTGATCAGGAAATGCAGCTACAAGCCGAGCCTTTTAATAGATTTCATGCAACGTACTGCGCATTTACTAAGCTTCTTAATCTGTTGCAAAAATTCAAAATTTACAGATTATTTGCGATATATAGACCGAGAAATTAAAGCTTACAAAAAAAATGGAGTTTAGAAAAAAATATACGTCTCGAAAAATAATAATTTCGCACAGATTTTATAATTTCGAAATATTCTGTGTATAGATATCTTTATAACGTCTTGACTGTATATATTTTTCTATATCGTTCTACATTCTGATTTTCACTGCACTAAGAAAAATGCAAGGAAAAATGTTTACTTGAAAATGGACAAACTATAAGATTCTGATTGTATTTAGGTTAATTACGGTTATCTCACTACAATTCTAATAGAGATTTAACAAAAAAATTCATTTTCAATTAAAGTTCCAATGAATCCAATCAGACATTTTTCTCAGTGTGATAAATTTTCACAGAGGCTCTTTTTTAACACTATATCGATATAATTGTATACGAATAAGTGCTGACGTTCTGAGAGATTCCGTTACAATTTAGCGTCTTCGGATTGCGCAGGATGCGCATTTCTGCTATGCGAGAGTCATCCGTGCATCGACCGGAAGTAGGCGTAATAATGAACTCCCATCGACCATACATGTCGAGAATACAATAACTTGTGTGCGTAAGACACAAAGGCTGTTCTTTCTCGGGAACGACAATACGCACGAATTCCGAGAGCGCTTCTTCAGAACGGGAAGAGTAGACCTTTTTTTTGAGAGATTTCAAGCAGCGCATACCAGGTCATTTGAGAGAGACTGCTCGTTAAAAGTTGGGGAACTGCGTGCGTTTCCGACAAGATAATAATTATGTATTTGTTTCACAATTGTGATAAGTTCGATTAAAAATATACACGTTATATTATATAATATAAAAAGAATAAAAATGTGGAATATAGATATATTCCTTTTTATTTATTTTTATTTTTTTAATGTATATTTCTCTATATTTTCTTATTCTCAAATTATTATAAATTTATGTATTTTATTATGTATATTTTGTTAAAATTTATATTTCTTTCTTCTCTTAATTTTGGTAAAAACACAAATAAGTATCGTCCAGTAAATCTTGATTAATCTCCCAAATTTTAATTCGGCAATTTAAGAATCAAAAATCAAATAACGATAATTTGTGAGACCTTTCCGTTGAATTTGAAACATGTGGAAAGGAAATAACCTCAGGCATTTTCCATATTTTGTGCGAACGTGGGTATCGTGGGAGCTAATGGATACTATCTTAAAAGTATCTACCACAAAAGTACCATGTGTTTCGCACATGTTCGTATAGTATAATTGCAAAAACCGTCACTGACAGGCGCGAAAAGCACAAAATTCCTACATAAGATCTATTTTTTTAGTTAGTCTATCTACACACAACTATATATATTTTAGCTCGGATACATAGTTATAATGTAGCTTTGAAGTAATAATTTACAGTTTCTCAAAAAGAGAGCGAGATCAAAGACGCGATATTTCTCTTTCGGTTCCATCCAATTTATGCGAAAAAACCGGAGATCGGCGGAAGAGCCGCCGAGTGTCCACGTTCGTTGACACGTCGAGATCGCGTCACGACGCCCTCATTAAAGCGCGATCTCGTGAATAAATTCACAAAGAGTATACGATCATCGAGGGCTACGATCGGATCTCTCAATGCGTACATCGACCCACGCTGCCTATATAAGGATTGCCCACACGATATCTATCGTCCAAGGTATCGATGAGTAATTACGGATTGAGAGGCTGACCTTGGTTCGGCAGGAAAACCGTGTGAGAACCGATCGTGAGATTGATCAATCGAGCCGCAACCTTCTTCAACAGATTGATTTTCCACACGTGCGAAGAATTTAATATAATATTAATTTAATTAACTTTTCCAAAACTTTTATTACGATAAAAGTATGTTAACATTTTACGTTTACTTCAAGAAATGATTTCGGCAAGAATAAAAAATTCATTAAAAAGCAACTGTTCGCCTACGAATAATTCCAACTTGGAAACTCACCGCAACGAGATCACCTAGAAATTTTTTTTCCCACGAACAACATGACAATGTGAAATTGAGGTCATTCGCAACGTTGCGTAGGACTAGTGGCGAATAAGATCAGTGAGGTTAATCAGATCGGAAAGAAAACGATAAGGTCATCCACTCCGGCGTTAACCCGCGACATTCTTACAAACGAAAGACAAGATTACAGCTGATTGCTGAATTACCATACATTCATATATGTATCGTCTTTTCGATCTGGAAAGTAATTAATCATAGACGAAAAGTCAAAATGTCCCTAAGAATTATCTTAAGCAATGTGGCAATCAATTCCCTTCGTAATTAAATGAATGTTGGACAGTTGCGTTGAAAGAATGAACATATTCTATATTAAGATTTAAGAAAAATGTACTAGAAAAATACGTATTAAAAAATGTACTTTAATTAAAATATTCGCAAATAATTGATAAATTCTCAATATATATTTTTATTTTTTTTAACTGCTTTACTAAGATTTTATGTATAACATTAGTGGATAATGTATTTTAATACTTGTATGTGAGAGTAATAAATAAAACAAATTAAATAGTATACATTTTATTTTCAAATATAATGGTATTCAAACCTCATTTTTTATATAATTATAGAACAAGCTCATTTTTTTGTTCTCAATAATATTTCCAACGTTTTTAATTCACATTATTCCTTATATCGCACGTACGATAGATTTTCAATGTAGAAATATTTTTATATTTTTTCTAACTTTTATTCCATAACTTCTATAAAAGTTCTTGCCATTTCCATTCTCGAATTATTTAAACAGAAATTGTTTTTACTTTTTATCAGAGCGTTCAGAGATCGTTTGGAATAAAGGTCGTTCAAAACCTGATCCATTTGAAACGAACCAACAAAAAAGTTCTTAAATCGTGGAGAAAGTATCACTCGCGGACGACGGCGCGACGTTGAAAAATTCAGGTGTGAGGGATCTTAATGAGATAACGAGATGTGAGTGGCAGGGGATCGTTTACGATCGTCCATGATCTCACCGTTACATGATTGAGCAATGACAAAGGTTTTTGACCACGCAATAACATCCTACGTGCATCAATGCGTCATGAGACGCTGAAGTTCCCGATGATGATCCGCTAACAATGACGTGGGCGACATAAAGGCGATATCGATATATTGGAATGAAAATAATCGGCGTTACATCCTTACATCCTGAATAGAAATAACAAGATGCGTATAAATATATATATATATATATATATATATATATATTGTACAATAGATAGTTAAAAGTAATTTAGTACTTTAGTTCTTACTTTAATTTAATTATAGGAAAGTGTACATGTTGTTTATTTTTTTTATTTATAACTATACTACCTAATGTCTATTTTATTCTCC
>NW_012130068.1:1822910-1825380 GCF_000143395.1 Atta cephalotes | reverse complement strand
TTGTTTGTTATTCTATAGAAATAATAAATAATAAACTAGTGCATTCTTATATCTTAGTTATTTGTTGTTTCGTTTAGTAAAGAATTTAATTACTATATCAGCATTTGTCCTTCTAACTTAGATATTTATATATATATATATATATATATATATAGAGAGAGAGAGAGAGAGAAATGATTCAAATTATTTCACTCTTTCTAAAATATATAATAGTGACAACTTCATAGAAATGTGCATTTATTCTTATTGTGTCTATAATTTGAACAAACTCTGTTGTCTACATTCGTAGCGGTTAGATGACACATACCTCACCTCCTTTACGATTTTTTCCAAGAGACAAAACCTTGAAGATATTTTTCAGATTGTTTCATACGACGATTACTTGAAGACTTATCTTGACTTTGTAATTTCAATACACGTGCGATACTCTGTCTCTCTCCTTCTCTTCACGGTATTTTCTAATCGTAGTATCTGATTCTTATGAAGGAAATATCATTTAGCCTCTTTGCCGTAAAGGATATAATTAAGTACATGTATTAAACATAATCAGCATCAAAAATGGTTGGAACACTTTGTTCCAGGTTTATTTTCCCAGAGCAGGTAACAATAATATATATTTAAAAATTAAAAGTTTTGATATAACGCTTCCGGTTTCATTGGTGAGTTAAGATGATTTAGTGCGGCTAACGATTATCGTTATCAATTTAAACAATATTTTATCAGTGCTATCTCTTATCAGTATGGTGTCTTAACCAATATTTTGACATCGATCGCACTAGACAAATAATATTAGAGACAAAGACCGTCTCTGATAATCTTATGTCCGTTTCTCAATATAGTTTAATCTTAGTCTTGGCTCAACTAATTATTGTTCTAAGAATTGTAAAAGACGCAGAACCGAGATGAAAGTTGATCTATATTGATGAGAAATGGGCATTAGTTTTCTTTTTTCGAAAAATAAATGTCTGTATTTGGAACTCGCTTATACAACGACATCAACGTGCATTTAGCATACAATTATACGTTACACATACTATAAACGTCAGAAATAAGCGCGTATTTATCGATAAAAGCGCGTTCTGAATACGGACCATTGTTTTTCGAACATTCGGAAAATAATATATACATTAAAAAGAAACTGTACTTAATTTTAATAAATATTCGTTTGAATAAACCAGTTGAATATTCACTAAACATATATTTATTTCGTACAAGAACCATTAAGTTGATTTAACTATTATTATTTTTTATTTAGCAAACATTTATTTTCTGTAAATAAATGTTATATTAAATTCATTAAATATCAAAGGAGCAATCATAACTCAATCTCTTGAATTAAATTTGTTACTTCTTTTAACTTTCATATGTATCAAAATAAATCCATTCTATTACTTTACTTTCAAAGTAAATATCGCCAACATTAACATATTTAATAAATAATAAACTAAATTTGAGTAAAATTGTTCAACTCCATTGTTTCAGATAAATTAATGACACAATAGAATGGCGATCTACAGAAATTACTTGATTCAAATTCGAAAGTATAATTGTTATATTGGGTTGGCAAGAAAGTAATTGCATTTTTTTAAAAGGCATCTATCAGAATCTATCTAAAAACCGCAATTACTTTCTTACCAATCAATATAAATATATGATAGAGTAAAGTTTCAACTTTAAGAATCTCTTTTTTAAATTACGATACGACAATTTTTAACGGAGTTATGAGTAATTAAAGTCAAAATCCTTTTATTTAATCCACGATAACTCAGTAACCAAAAGTTGTAAGAATATTTAAAAAAAATATTTTACAGGGAAAATATCAAGCTTTCACGATAGGTAATCGAAAATTTTCTTAAATTTATTTTGGATACAAACGCGTACAAACCCACAAAATTTTTCATCTTTTTCACTCGTAATTTTTATGTAAAAATTATCAAACTCATATAAACTTAAAAAAATGGGTAAGCTTTTAAAAGTAGAGATTTCAAGCTTTAAAACCCTTTTTTTAAATTTAAATTTCATTCATTATTGACGAAGATATTGTATATACAACTTTAAGCTAAAAAAACACAATTACTTTCTTGCCAACCCAATAATTCGGAGGTAAATTGATTATAATTTGACATCATACATGTTGTCATACATGAATTCAACAATGTAATACTATATATTCAAATAATTATTTATTAAAATTTCGTGTATCTTTCTGTTTGTAAAAACTTACGTTTTCAGGCTCGGACGAACGCCTCTGCCGCGGCACACAGAAGAGCGGCACGCCGCTTTCCCGCTTCCTCTCCAATATAGCGGCTTCCGGTTTCCTTCTGGAGCACCAAAACGTAACCTCGACGCGCTCCGCCGACCGCGTGACTCCACTGTTCTTCCTCTGCCTTACTTCACCACGTTCTTTCTCTCTCTCTCTCTNCTCTCTCTCTCTCTCTCCTCTCGTCTCGTCTCTCTCTCTCTCTCTCTC
>NW_012130068.1:1815569-1822890 GCF_000143395.1 Atta cephalotes | reverse complement strand
CTCTCTCTCTCTCTCTCTCTCTCTTCTCTCTCTCTCTCTCTCTCTCTCTCTCTCTCTCTCTCTCTCTCTCTCTCTCGCACAAATCACCAACAATGAGCGCGCACCCAGCGATCACTCACGTCTCCGACCACTTTTCTCTATTTCCACGCTCGATTCACCGCGTCACGAGCCACCTTTCTCTCTCGTTCGTTCAATCCTCTCAATCGATCGTTTCGATTCACGGCCACTCTCTAGTTGCGAAACATAAACAAACGCGGCTGCTACGAATATACGCCAACAATGAACGTATATACGTACGCGGAATATTTATTTCGAGAAAGAAGCACGCGGGCAGCAATCTCTTTTCTTACCGCACCGACTTCAGGACTCGTGATTCGATCTGACTCACGTCGCGGTCGCATCCCATCCCGGCGCGGCGGATTTCTTTGTTTATCGCCGCCGCTGGGGTCCCGACGAGCTCGGGGTGTCGCACCGATCTGAAATCAGTCGCGTATTCAAGTCAAATCGAACGTAATCGACGCCTCACACTCGTTCTTTCTTCCGTTCTTTCTCCTCTTTTACGTTAACGTTGAATTTTCTGTAATGTTGATTGAGCGCGTTGAGAGGCAGCTGATGTCGATCACTAGAAACGATCGCGAGAGAAAGATCTCGCGTCTCGCGTGAGCGACGATACTCGACAATAGCGACAGGTTGCGCTCCGCGGGATGACTGCGCTTGCTTCCGTCGGACCGGTCGTCGCTGCTTCGCTGCGCTTCCCCCACCCTCCGGCCTGCCTACCCCCACTTCGTCCATCCCACCATGTCGCGTGTCTGCGCCATGGTGCTCCGTTGCACGAGCGCTCCGAATCTTCTTAGAATATGAGAATATGAGTGATGATCAGGGCTGAGCATGTATTTGAAAAAACTTTTATTTAAAAAACAGTATTGGTAAGACAATTATATTTTGTATTTTGTGTTTCTTCGGAGTAACATGAAAATATTTTGTATTTCATGGGAGCTATAAAAATATTTTGTATTTTATATTTTAACATTGATTATCAATAAATATTAACATTGATAATCAACCTTATTATTTGAATTACAAGTCACAAAAGTTTTTAATCTTTCGATTTTAAATACAAAATACTTTTATGTGATCCGCTAAAATAAAAAATACAAAATACGCTTGTATTGTAAATAGTCTTAAATAAAAATATTTCAAATACATGCTCAGCCCTGGCGATGGTTAATACAAGCCTGTTATTTCTAGTCGCGATTTCTTTCTTCGCGTTTTCGATGTGACATGTAAAGAAAAAAGGAAAAAATGGAAGAAAAGAAAATAATTCGACCGCGTAACGAATTTGATGTGAATTATATATCCGCATCTACGATCGTGCGGAATTTACTTGATGAATTTGTCGCGCGCGTTTATCATGTGATATTATTGTCTGCGTATAATACAACCATTATTTGATTTTCTCGTCTTTTCTTGTCTTTTCTAATATATGTATCTCTTTTCTTCATAAAAATCTAATATTAGAATACTGCAATTTAAAATACTGTATAAAAGACAGTAATTAATTATTTACTTTAAGTATGAATTTAACTTGAATGTGAATCGAGTAATCGGATGAATGTCACACAATGTAATAGAATTACATGATGAAATATAGTTGATAATAGAGATAAGTTGATTGGTTCCTTCGGCACTCATGATATTTAAATGTGATCAAATGTACGCTATTTCGACGCCATAAATGAACGTAATGCACACAAATGAACGTAAATATTATAGATACCATTATAGATATCTCAATTATTAGTTCTCCTCGTTAATTTAACTTAAATTTATAGATATTATGAGAATCAGATACAATTTTCATATTCTAACTCAAATCAAGTGCGGTTTCTATTAAATACAATTATATATATGTACACATAACATGTATATATGGAATATAATGCTATAGAATATTCTATAACAATTATTATGACAAATTATTGACATATGAGTTTCAATATCTTATATTTGATACTACAATTTCACGTTTTATATTTCATGTTGACAAATCTCGAATGATTGATCCATATGGAATATCGAATGATTTATGAAATATCGATATCTATTAAAATATTGAATGTTAATACGAAATGTCAAATAATTCTATAGTGTGATATTAATACGAAACGCTCATATTTTATGACATGGAGAAGATCTAGAAAGCAAGAAGATCTATTGATGCGTTGTCAAGGAAAAGATTAAAAGTAGAATCTTTTCTCTTTTCAAGGAAAAGAAAAAAAAGTTAAGTATTACAAAATTTCAGAATTGACTTTTATGCAATGCATAAACTGTATAAATATAGTTTGAATTAATGCAAACTCGAGTGCAATGTTATTGTTAGCTTCATTGCCAAGGTGGTAATGAAAATGCATTAATTTGAACTATACTTATATCATCTTATGTACATATTGGATAAAAGTCAAATGATCTTGAACATTATAATACATAATTTTTTCTTCGTTCCCTGAGATTTATCATCTTATTAGCGCTTAATCAATACGATGACTTAACTATTTGATATTTATTACTCATTTAAAAAAAAACTAAGAATCATCTGAATCTAAGGTTTGAAATTCTTAATGTAAGCACAAAGGATCATCTTTTGTAACAAATCTCGCTTCAAAAGCGCGTTCTCACTTCTGGGTTTTCCTTTATAAGCGCAAAATGCAACGTAATTATTTCAAACTGTAATAACACTCGTAGCTTGTTAACTTGTTATTTCTGACTAATCGTGATTTTCACGCAATCAAAATGAGATTCCAGAATTCTTGATCCGGTTCTTGGCAAGCATGACTCAACGAAATACTTGCCTATCAAGATCAGGTGCGCGCGGGAAGTTATTAAAACCGAATTAGAGTGCAATCTGGCAAAAAATCGTCTGACAACGATCGAAATCAATTTTCCCGATATACACGCACTCGAAATTTGCGTGCTAAATGGATATGCGTTATCGAGAGCGACGGATTAGAAGGAGAATTTCTAGGCGATTGCGCTCGTCGAGAAGAAAAATTAGTCATCGGTGCGAGACTAGCGATTATATGAACGGCAGTATAACTTATTAGACATTAGATTTATGACCGGTACATTTAAGTCGTGTTTTCGCTACATACACTCGTAATTGCGATTCTGTTAAGTCAGCAGCTTGTTATTAGTGCATAATTAATGGAATTCTGTTTTCTCTATAAGAGTTTCAGAATTAATTAAGAAATAAATTAATAATCTTAATTTTAAAATTTCGATATAATAGATTAATAGAATCTTAAAATTGGAACATTTATATGTAATTTATTTTTTAATTAATCATTTCTTATTAATTTTTGACATAACATGTAAAATAGAGAACTAATGATAAAAATAAAAAAGGAGAAGCCTTTTATCAAAATATTATAATTAAGAATCAATCTTTATAAAAAATATGATTTTAAGATTCTGAATTAAATAATAATTTAAAAATTGAGATATTAAAAGTGTGTAGCGATGACAAGATTATAATCTACTTTTTGCTTATTTCTTTCCTTATTTTCTATGTTTTAATCCATCGTGCATAACATAAGTATACAATTTATATAATACAATTTATTAAAACATAGTATTAAAAATATTAAATTATATTAAACATAATCCATTGTTACAAATAATTGTTTATTATGCCAAATTAATGAATTTTGCTTTTTATAAATTTTCTGTGAAAGTATATTATTTCATAATTTAAAACGATAATGATAAAATCGTTATAGATTAATATTGTAATAAACTCGTACAAATTTATAAATTATTTTACCAAGTGATTTATTTTCTTCACCGATCACATTTCTATCGAACGTTTCTAAGAATCAAGTCTTTTTCTGTTACGCATGCGGCTTATATGTGTTGCATGTATGTGTGAAACCACTGTTGGGTATCTCCGCGTAAATAATAACAATCCGTCGACGTAAAAACTTTGTAAGCTGTCTTTCTAAGCGCAATTTGTGCGAGCATGTGCGCTTGTTTCTAATTGCTTCTCATCAAAACAATTAATTGTTATATATAATGATTTCCTTGTCGTTATCAATATACGGTACATTTCGCTAACATTCTTCTGATAGAAAGAAGTATGAAGAGAAATTCAATCATGGAAAAATTAATAATGGATTAAGCATTATTTAAGGATGAACAATGCCGCAAAAAGTTTTAACATCTTAGGAATCGGTTTAAGTGATTTTAAAACATATATAATTATTTTGATGTTTAACTAACAAATATGTTTAGATGTTTTATCTAATTGAATTTTTAGATACTTCAGCAAATCATCATTTCCTTGTATTTAAAAAAGAACATTTCAAATAATCGTAAAGTTTAAAAGCTTTGATGTAGTATATCAAGAAAACATGATTTCAAAATTAGTGTGTAAAATTGAACAGAACTCATGGTCAGAGTTTATAGTGCCTGTCATAGAAACCGCATGTGGTGCAAAGCAGGTCTGACTAAGATCAGAAACAGGATCCCCCGGATAGACGTTGTATCGTCCACTTGTGAATTGCCTCTGTTCCTCATGTCACGCGGCCACCCACGCTGATTAGTCCATTATCATTGCGGTCATCACTACCGTCAACCTATCATTCATGTTTACCGTTTCTCGATGACAGTAGACAGTGATGGTAAACTTTAACAACAGTATACCAAAGGCGTGTCATATCCTTTCAGAGCGCGCAGACTGCTAACGACACTCATTAAATCGTGCACTACATAGCAAAAGCTACGCGTCCAGGAATAAGTAGCGAAAGTGATTTAACACAAATTTCCATGAATGAGAATATTAGGAATCGTCAATCGACTTATGCAATTCCTGATGACGAAAGTAAAAATCGAATGTAAAGAGAGAGAATAATGGAAAACAAAGCTTTTAAGAAAAGAAAACTGAGACAGCAAAACATCAAAGAAACGTTTCCGCTTTCGATTATACGTTTTGTCTTAATTTTCTAGATATTCATAATTTTATTTCAAGATTGTCTTAAATAATATCTTAAGATAACTCTCTGATTGATTCATCTTAAGACAATCTTATAAGACGATCTTATAATATAAAAATTATGAATATCACTCTTAGAAGTTCATTTATAAGAGACGCTACTTGCAACAAGACTATAAAAAGACAATTGAAAAGGATAATACAATAAAACACCACATAAAATTATTATATAATAAAATTCCAACAGTATTTCACACGTAAAAGATATTCGTTTCCTAGCGTCAGTATTAAATTTATCTGCAATGAGAATAGCAAACGGATTCATTCTCTATTCACGCGTTTTAATGTATTCGCGAAAGCCACAAATAATGAAAACGCGTATGTTCGGTACAAGCGCTAATTCGCCCTGGTTTTCATTTTATCATTTTCGACGAGGCGTCGTTTCCCAGTCTCATGGGATAGTGAGGGTTCTTCCGTGAATCGTGGTGACACGGCGCACCCATCACCACGTGACGCGGGAATGAACCTGCCGGGCGCATTAATTTCGCTAAAACCCGGCGCGAGTAATAAACTTGTCGGCAACGACAATCGGCGACAGCCTGAACGCAAGGTCTACCATGGTTGTTCAAGGAAGAGCATTGCTATTTGTCGGCGTGTGGGCGTTCACCGTGTGGGAGTGCCGCCGGACACAACGGAGAGAGACATCGGTCGAACGGATGGACGAGCGTGTCATATTTGTATGTGTGGGTCGTGGTTTCCTCCCTGGAACTAACTGAAACTCAGAATTCAGGAATCGGCACGATAAAAGGAACAGTGACGAGAAAGGCGAGGAAAGTATTCGGGCGTAGGACGCGCGGTTCGATTAACTTCCTCATCTGGTAAATGCGCCACGACGCTGATAAGCAC
Source organism: Atta cephalotes (assembly GCF_000143395.1). Taxonomy (NCBI): domain Eukaryota; kingdom Metazoa; phylum Arthropoda; class Insecta; order Hymenoptera; family Formicidae; genus Atta; species Atta cephalotes. The sequence goes on along the minus strand of NW_012130068.1, from coordinate 1,816,997 downwards.
ATAGAAGCGACGTAGAAGCGACGAAATTTTCTCTTGAGAATGATTGATGTTCTTTAGAGAGCAAATGGATGGAAATAAATTACGAAAGATTAGGAAGAGACGTACAGAAGTTCCAGCGTATAATGGTTGACACAGGCTGTTAATTAATCCGATAAGTCCGAGTAAAGAAGTTATTCGGGGTAGTCTCTTAAAGAGATCAAACAGGACAACAACATTTCGCTAATTACTTAATCTTATTGGATGACACTTCGAAGGTTTCCTCGTAAAGCACTAGCGCTGTTCTCGAGCAACTTAATTACGTAAGCTTCGTGAAAAAGATGTTATTGACGCAAGATGCATCTATGGCATCGAGTATTCGTATAACTTTCATATTCATATTGCGAGGAAATTATTATAAAAACAATCTTTATTTATACAATCGCATAATACGATTTAATACGGTATGCTAAATTCTTGTTTTTCTTCCATTTCAATTTGCGATCCAAATGGCTCGTAAACATCATCCTCTTCCTTCGATTCGTGGATATTGAATATCGGTATCGGTTTCGACTTCCGTACCGCTCTCTCTATTTTTTGTACTATAGCGATGTCATTCAAAGTGCTTATAAAATTGTCCACTCTGCAGTCCTTAACGTTACCGACTCTTCCCGTTCTGCCACATCTGAAAACATACACATATTATAAATTATATACAAAATATATATATATATATATAAAAATTCTATCACAATTTTATGTGAAGATTTGTTGAGACATGATATATAAATAGATATTAATTGTATTATGATATTAATCATATTAGTTGTACCTGTGTATGTAATCAGCGGTGGCATTTGGAAATTCGTAATTCAACACATGGCGTACCGACACTGTATCCAAACCTCTAGACCCAGCGTTTGTAGTGCACAATACACGACATTTACCGCTTTTGAAGCTGGCATATTTGTTTTGCCTCTCATATAACTGCATATCGCCGTTCAAAGAAACTGTTTGTATGTTGCTCTTATTCAGAAACATACTGACCCAATTGCAGGTATTATTACTGTTATTAAAAATAATTACTTGCTCCTTATTAGCTACTTTTGGTTTAATATATTTTAGAAGTGCAGCCGGTTTGTCGCTTGGACCCACCCTTATAAATTTTTGAGGCACGAGAATGTGATGCAATTTCTTTGATGTCACATGTTCCAACGATTGCATCTACAAAAATATAAATAAATAACGCACCCAATCTTAATGCTATCTTATAATTTTAATATTTTGATGTTGTCTTACATTTATGATATCCTTTAAAACTTCTGATATTCTTGAAGGCATTGTTGCAGATGCTAATGTAAATTGAGCACTGATTGGTAATTTGTTATCATTCGAATTTTGTACGAAGCCGAGCTAGAAATAATATTATTGCGTTTGGATATACACACGCGC
>NW_012130068.1:1800547-1815524 GCF_000143395.1 Atta cephalotes | reverse complement strand
ACACACACACACACACACACACACACACACACACACACACACACACACACACACACACGTATACATATATATTAGGTGTGGGAAAAAGTTCGTGACGTTTTTTCCCATTAGATGGCATTAAAGAAACGCCACGAACTTTTCCACACCTAATAAATAAATATATATATATATATATATATATATATACAGAATTTCTTTAATATTAAAAAAAATATATAAACATACTGGCACTCTTCTCAAGAATATTTGCAGCTTATCTTCAAACGTCTCATGAAATAGAGCATCTGCTTCATCCAATACAAGATGTCTAACCATGTCCAATTTATAAATCTTGGTTGTAGTTAATTTGCTGATGACTCCAAAACTAGCTATAACAATATCAACTTCTCTCACAGGTGGATCTAACATCATTTTCTTTGTTTTTCCACCAGTAATAATTTTTGTACGAATACCAAGATACTGGCATATCTTTTTTGCTTCCAACTGTGGAGAAAAACGCGTGATTTATAAAAATGTTTCTGTAAATTACATTATGTACAAAATTAATTTTACGTCTGTGATACAAACTCCTATTTGAAACGCCAATTCTCGAGAAGGTGTTACAATTAATCCCAATGGAGTGTTGTATTGATGCTCTACTAATTCTTTCCATCTTAAAATTTCATCTATCATGGGTAAAAGATAAGTTAATGTTTTTCCACAACCAGTTTCTGCTGCTATGACAGTATTAGCTCCATTTAGTATTTTGGGTATCCCAATTTTTTGTATTTTTAAAGGTTTCGTTATACTATATCTTTTTAAGATATCTATTATTTGTGGATTTAAGCCCAAATGTTCGAATGAATCATGTGCTTCTTCTTCTTCTTCTTCTTTTTCTTTTTCTTTAAATGATTCACCATATGCTTCCTTTGTTACCTAAAAATTTCAAAGCATGTTTTAAAATAATTAAATAAAAACAACACTGGAGAATAATAATGGAAACTTAATAAATTAATAATATGTACATTCGTGAGAGGATATATGTAGAAATAATCTCCTTTGGATTTATAATGATGCCATCCTTTGCTAGCCAATGGTATCGGTTTATATTTGGAATATTCTTGCCCTTCATAAAAATTGAACTCTTTTCGTCTGCAGACGATTATCGGTACTTCTCCTTTTATATCTTTTGGTGCTTCAGTGTGCTTGACATTTTTCTTTTTAGAACCTCTTCTCTGGATGCAAAAGAGTATAATATATATATTTGCTCCTATAATGAAATAAATAATAGGCGAACAGTCACACTTACATAGCATCTTTGTAGTTGAGTAAACTGGATAAATGCAGTTCTTTGATACAAATTATAAAATCTGGAAAACATTTTTCTACAATTAACTTGTGTTTCACGTTTATACAACAAACATTGTCAAAAACACGCCGTAAACATGCGGTACATCAGGCTATTGCCAACTTGAGTGCTGGTGATAAAAATTTCTTTAAATTGTGATGTGATTAACAAATGATTGATTCATAATAAAACATAAAAGTGAAACACATAAAAAAATACTTTCTAAAATATCGTGCATAAAATGTTTTTAGATATAATCGTTTTAGTTTTCTTTTTGAGGTTAGTCTCACTAAGGTGATTTATTTCAACTATGAGGTTATTGATAATGCAGAATGTTCAGTGAGACTTCGGAAACTTTTAGTACAGAAATCTACAGCAATTTTTATCAGCTCATCTGATAAGTCAATATAATTTCCAATGCTGATAATGTAGATAGCAAATTGGTAAAACTGAGTTGTCAACGTGTACGTACAGATGGCTCAGCCTGTTCATTTCTGAGCTTTTCGCTTCGATGCAATGCATTGCACAATTTCAGTCTCCTTTTATCTTCCTGTAAATAAAATTAAAAAAAAAAACAGAATTTTTAATAAATTTGTATTATTAATAAGGAAAAAAGATTACAACTTTAATAAGTCTTTATTTTTAACATAAAAGATATACATATAATTTTTCCTCTAAAAACAGAAAACAATTACAGTGTTAAGAAAAAAAAGTAATTATAGTATTTCAATAAATTTATATTAATAAATTTATGAAATAAAATGATTAAAAATAAATTGACATTAAAAATGACCATTAATACAAATTATTGAATACATAAATAAATATAAATTATATTAAAAAACATGAGTTATTTTAAAAATTTAAACTTTTTGAGGATGATTTAATAAGATAAACATATAATTAAGGAGCATACTGCCATAATTCAAGATGTTCTAAGAGAGAAAGTAATGTATTTCGAATTAATATATTAAATAATAAAAATCATAAAAAATTAGTACAAATTTTATTATTTAATGTATTAATTCGAAATACATTACTTTCTCTCTCAGAAGATTTTAAGTTGTGGTTGTATGCTCCTTAATTGTATGTTTATATTTAAAACTTCGTTATATATCTTTAAATATGTTAATCAATACTGCATTTCAAAGAGCAAGCGCCGTATTATATTTTCTGATGTGCAACTGAAATAAACAATAAAAAAAAGAGATTATTTTGTGATTTTAAAGAGATTACAAACTGGAACACTTCGATATAAATGTCTTATTATCATTTATCCATTTATTTTATCATCAATTATTAACTCGATATATTATGGCATGTCCCGCATGTCATGTAAATATTGTTAATCACAATCGAATTGGAATTATTATTATCAGCAACATTTGTTTTAAAATTACGAATGGTTAAGAAGATAAATCAGCTTTTTTTTTAATTTATCGTATAGAAAACATATTACAAGATCAAAAAGACTTCTGCGATGAAGTTCTGAAATTGCGCGAGATGGACAAAAAAATTTCAGAAAAGGATTAATCTTTGTGATTCGTGTGAATCTAAGCAGAACACAAGTTATCATAGATCAGCATCTTTCTTTTTTTCAACGTCCGAATATATATTTATATCTTATTTTAACTGCAAAAGTTTTTAAAGATTTCATTCTAAACAAACTTCATAATATCAAAATAATCACTAAAATAAATAAGTTACTTTTTGATCATTTACGTCATTTTATTCATTTGTTTTAATATCATTTGACTTGTTCCGTTTGAATCGAAAAGAGTCCACGATCTCCGTAACAAGAACCGCGCTTTCTGTCGAAAGAATGAAATGAACCCTCACTGAAGGAAGCGCGCGCAAAGAGCTTGGCACGCGGCCGTTTTCTTCGGATCGATGGGCGATTTCGATCGGTTGGCAGCCATCGCGACGCACGTCGGTGTTTCAACGATACCGCTTGGTGCGGAGGCGCCTCGTCGTCGGTGTCGCCGTCGCACGCAGGGTTGTTCGTTATTGTACGTTGGAGATGTTGTTCTCGCGGTGAGGTCGTGCCGTGTGCGTCTCTCTCGTTTTTCTCCGCTTGCAGAATTCACGCGGAGACACGCGGTTCACCAGACATTCTAGGACGGAAGAGGGATGGCGTCCGACGACGTCGAGACGCAAGAAGCGCGAGAGACGGAGGAGACGGCCGAGGAGAACCTAAGGATCTTCGAGACGCTCCGTATCTCCTCGCCTCGGAAGGTCAATCGATGGCACCTCGCCGCTCCTTCTCACACCGTCACATCATCCGACGGTCACGTTGCACGCATACTCTCGCGAAAGCACACGCATGCACGCCGTCGCGAAAAGCCGGTTCTACATTAGTTTGCGAGTTTGTTGCAACAGCCAATCTGAAGCTTGCATTTTGAAATCAACGTTTCATATTGGTTGTCGCAACAAACTTGCGATCGACTTGCAACTAATGTAGAACTGGCTAAACATTGCTCTCTGCGCGCATGCGACAGTAATACAATAATAAAGCTCTAAATATAATGCGAAGCAACAGCGATAGAAATAGCGATAGCAATAGCGATAGCGATAGGAACAGAGAAATACAATATATATCAATATATATATATATATCAATGCATATAGAAACATAGAATAAAGCAATAGCGATAAATTTCCAACGAGTTGGAATTCTATCGCCTTATAGTCTACCAATCAGCGTTCAGATTTTTCATTCTGCTATATATGCTATAATCTTGAAATAGATGGAAGAATATATTACGGTCTATATACGAGATTAGATTGATTGGCATTTTATTTCTTTCGTGACTTTGTGCAACGAAAAGCGACAATTATATATCGCTTATTTCTATGCTATTCCTATCGCTATTCTTATTGCTATTATCTCATATTGTGTCTAGGGCTTGAGGGTTGCGCGTGGAGAATCAGCAATGTCCGCTGGAAATTGCAAAATTAGAGTGTAAACACATCCCAAGGAACACATCAAGAGAAAGTCAAGAGAAAGTCAAAACTTTATTTTGATGTCATGCAAGTAAAAAAAATGATGTCTTAGTTACAAAATTTGACTGTTTATCGACATTAAGAATAAAAATAAAGTTATTTTGATTTTTTTTCACTTTTTCTTGGATAATAGAAGAAATAAAGGATAACAGGGAATTTTTGCAATAAGCTAAGATCAGGTTTTTTTTTAACAACTAATGAGGAAAAGGATATCATGACTTTAGCGTTCACTATCATCTGGATTCACGTTATTGCAAAAATTTCCCATTGACTTCAATTTATCAGAGACCGTGTATCAATGCACAGCACTTTCTAATAGGTTCTAAATCTATCGTTCTATTCCTTATTCCTTTCATTGTGTCTGAACTGTAAATCTCTGAAATACTAAAGGGAATGGAATCCTCGCATTCCTTGCTCCGCCATAACAAACTTTGTAATTACATGAATGCTGCGCCAATGATAGATAGCAATGCAAGTAATGATGTATAATTAAGGCTTATATTTACAATTAGGCTTATTACGCTGAAACTTACTTATATAATTAAGGCCATGATTGAGATCATGCTGATATCCTTTTATGTGTATAATAACTTGAGCACGTACTTCAATATGTGTAACAAGTTGCTATCTCTTATTGCGAAATATACCTCGTAGGTACACAGAATGTCGCAAGCTCGAACGAGTTTGTAGATGCGCTATACCGTGAACTGCATCAATGGCTTATCGTCCCTCTGCCATTGCATCACGTACATCCACATGCACATACGTATTCACATGCTAATCGCACGTGTGGTCACGTGCACATCCCGTATCGCTCGCCACAAAGCCTCTCATTGTATACATGCCTATATGTATGTACACGGCGTGTCTATCGAAGGGCAACAAATCGATAGCGGAAACATACGATTATTGATCATACAATCAATTATAATTATTTGATTGATTCACTTTCGTCACTTTGAGTTCGATCATCTGATCAGCTTTCGGCGAAGCATATAGAATTCCTCAAATAAGAATTTGGATATCGTTTAAATAATTTTTGATTGATTGGTCATGTCTCGGGCTACGAAGAAATTTAAATTTCTCCTATTATTTATTATAAAGATTTACTTATTATAGTGATAATACTATTCATGTGTGGGCGTACAAATTATTGAATTATTTATTAAATTCAGTTTTTATTATTAAATTACATAGATATTAAATTTGAACATTTTTGAAAAACATACTATAGTTTTTGGAAATACTGAATGATATGCAAATTCTTACTTGAAAAATTTTAGACATTCATAATCGGAGAGTTTACGTACCAGATTTGAGGACTCAGATTTGAGCAATATAAACGTGTCTGGCGACAAAAAGCTCGCAGCATTTCTTGCTTATCTGGGAGGTTTTAGCTCGTGACACTTCTATATTCTAAAAAAATGTGGGAAATGCGTTGTTTTTTGTCGTTTTAATGCTGGGTAAAAAAAAATAGGATTTAGATTATGTAAATTTCTGTTGCCCAAATACGCTTTCTTCTTCCTCTCTAATGCATCCAGCTTTTAAAATTACTCTAGTGCAGAAATTACAAAGAATATATGTGCGAAGCACCTGTAAAGGTTGCAATAATTACAGATTATTCATTAAATTTCATCAGTGAATTAAAAATAAAGAAATGCACAGAGAGTGATGTCCAATATTTTTTAATTATTTATTTCATGTGATACAAACTCTGTTACTATCATAACGACACATGCTAATAATGCGTATTTAATATTTCTAATTATGTAAGGAAAATTCTATTTCCAGTTAAAGTGGATCTTGCTTAAATATTTCGTAGTGTAAATTTACATACATATTCAATCCTGCAAATTGTGTGCTAAAATATTTTCAATCTTAAAACGCAATCATAAACAGAATTGGAATAGTAATATATACACGTATTCAATATTTAAGCACCAAGATTCGCTTTAAAATAGGATTTCTCTTACTTAGATTTATTCTAATTAAATTTATTTCTCATCAGTCGAATTTTGTATTATTATTATTTCTAGTTGAGAATCGGGAATTCATGATATTCTTCGTTCGCTCGAAAATGTATCTCCCAACGATTGCGCCGTTATTTAATTACACAATTCGCACATTGAATTGCACGTGGGATTCCGTCACGTTCGTCATTAGCGCTCCCTTTCGGTCCCTTTCAGTCTCTTGCTCAACACGCGCGAATCGCAAGCGCGTATCGACTCGCGCGTGAACAAGGGTCGCGTTGCCATAGCGTTGCATCGAATCGATTTCACCTGTCACTGCTACTCCAGCTGTCGACCACTCGCGCTGTCGCGTGCTTTCGAAGTCGATCTTACGTTATTAGGCATGGCTGATAGAAGGGACTGATATGTCTTATTCCGGCGCGTGATTGGAGGAAGGATTTCGCAGGATTCATTAAATCCAGTTTTATCGATGTCCCGATATTTTTAATTCATCTCAAATTTCTTTCTAGGTCGATCAGGCTCTTTGATTTTTGAGAATACGTGCTTTCCTTTCGGGGACATTTTTGATTCTGTGGATTTTGGAAATTTATCTTAGCTTGCTCTAGTATTTTATTTATGACCAATGACGAGATTGAAAAATTAAAAACATTTTACTTTACTTATTTTTGCTCTTTCTTTCTCAATAAAAACTGCAAACGCTTTTTGTGCATATGTTATTGTTAATAATATTATGCCATTTCGCTATAATTTAATTACAAAAATGTGTATGTACGTAATAATTTAATGAAATGAAATGTTAATAATAAAATATAATAATTTGCTAAATGATTCATTAATTAGATACATAAAAATATGAATGTAAATTATTCTCGTTTCTTCTTGAGGGAACTGTTAATATTCTGATATTTTCTTTATGTTAATTGCGTACATCACTCTTTTTAAATTACCTGTAAATGTGATATGCATATAAAAATTCTATTTATTCTGTATAATTAAAGATACAAATGTATTCATTGATCGTTTAAGTATTGATAACTGATTATTTCTGATGCATTTCCCTTCTACAATCACGTGAAAGAATGGATCAATGCGATATTCTATATTTGCTATCACATTAACATACTGATATTGTAACTTTAATTACATGGAGATTCCGGCTTATGAGTATCAGTAATAAATCCTTTCTTGTTGCTATCTCTCCCAAATTCGATGTAATGTATGTCGTAATGTTTAAAATATGTAGTTGTACAAGAAAAAAATGGAGAAAAACCTAAATAATTAAATAATATAATTAAATTGTTTTGCGTAATGCAATTAAAAATATAGGAATCCACGTTTTCATTGTAATGCTAAATGCTATAATACTATCTGGGGAATTTTATCTGTTTATATAATACATGCAATACATTGTTTTTCATATGAAACTTCAGCAAAGGAAGTTCACTTATGCATTTTAGTAAAAAGAAAAATGCTGATAAACCTTCATTGGCGAAATGCAAAAACCGAGTAAGCATAATCATGCACTGTGTTTATGCTGCAAATTCTGCTTACATGTGCACGCTTTACAGCAAAATTCGAACTGTCCGACATATACATATATTAATATATCATCGCTATTGCAATATCATGCTGATCGAACACGTTAGTATATTGCGTTAAAAATAGATACCATCCGGCCGCAATTTTCTAAAATATCGTATATGCAATATTGAATTTTAACTATTAAAAAAATCCTTCGACTTAAATTCACAAAAATAACATTGCTTCAGTTATACTATATATATTAAAAAATTTTTTATATATAATACATCAATCGAACAATCGATTAAATAAAATTATTTTACAATACTTGATAGTTACTATCAGACTCTTTTTTTCAGTGCAATTACACATCCATTTACATTATAAAAAATGTTGCAGGCGCGTACATTCATTTTTTTATTTTAATCGATCCTTTAGCTTTTAATGGACTGCAAAATTATAAGACACACACGAGATATCGTCAGTTTTTAGCGGAGATCTAAATTATATTACCAGTATTGTATTTCTCAACACGCTCACGTACTCTCATTGTGATTTTACTGCGATGTTATTACGGTTGCGCGAAATCATGAGTTCGCGCGTTACTCGCGAAATGACACTGCAGAAAACCATCTCCCTGGTGGCAAATTTACAATTTTTTTTTTTCTACTAGTACGTGCACGGTGTATCTACCAGCGAGCGGGATTCGCTGTAATCCCATGCGCGCTTTGAGGTAAATACCGCTGGTAAATAGGTCGGGCTCGCACGCTGATCGTTTTCCCGCACGGATCCCGACTGTCCCGAGACCATTGGGATATTTATGAACGGTGGAATAATAGGTATTCAATATCGTTGGACTTAACCACACCATGGAAATTCACGGTATTCCGAGGGTTGCGGGAATATGCGCCCCGTCAAAACCGTACTATCTCCCACCCACGCAACGAAACTATTTTCGGGTCATGCAGATAACGATAACGATTCGCGTATTTCCTGGTCGATGACCTGTCGCGTAATTAAATCGCGAGATAATTGATCGTGGCGAATGTAGGATCCAGATTTTTTCAATTTGATTCCCAGGAAAATAAAGCGCGTTGAATTAAATATCCCCTTCGTCTAAACGGAGCGCGATAGACGTTATAATTCATCCCCTGAACGAATGCAATATTTGTGCGAGAAGGATTTTCCTTTTGACGTCATCACTGATATACAAGTGATATTGAAAGCTTTATTTAATCAGTGAGGAGTCGTTAAAAAGAAAGTAGGAGTTAAATATCAAATGAACAATGATAACTCAATATCTTGAGTTAAATAACATTTTGTTATTTTTAACTTCCATCTATGTCAAAATGTAAATCCATTTTTGTTAGTTAGTTCAAAGTAAACATCGTCTATATTAATTATGCACTTAGTAAACTAAATTCAATATTCTATTTTCTTGAGTTAAGTTAGTCAAATTAACATATATTAGATAGGAGCAGTGACGACCTATAGAAATGATAAAAAATAACTGAAATTGTGTCTAATGGAATTGAAAATTATGAATTTAACTATTCGTATTATATTCTCTCTAAATCCTTTAAATCCTGGAATCTCACAAGGAAATGAAGCTAGTCTTAAAAAAGAATGACTCAATTTTCAATCTTTAAGAGCGAGATTTCACTTTTTAAAGTGAGCTTTCGCTCTAAAAGTTTTATAGAGTATATGTCTTTTCGTATCTTTATATCCGCATTAGTCAAAGTAGTCATTCAGGTTTACGATGTGGAATCAATGGCGATACCATCGAGAAGTATCATTGTAGAAACGCTGACGTAAATTCGGGAAGCGTATTCCATTGTGCCGAGTTCCAGGGTAACATTCTTGCTCTGGCAGCTGACGTAGATTTCGCGAGCATAGATTTTCGCGTGCAGATACAAATACCTGGACGAGGTCGCGAAGGGCGACGAGGGTCGTGAGGTTGCTCGTTCCAGGATGATAGTGGCGGCATCGGTGGATTCGGGTCACGTAATCCACTGTCGTAGGCAGACGAAACTTTACCATTGTAACTGTCTGTGCCGCGCGCATCCAATTGCCTTGGAAATTGGCGATGGTAGAGGCTTACCTACGATGCGCCCTCGTTCTCTCTCTTCTCTTCGCGCAGTCGGAAACGTTAGCCACGATTCGGACTTCGAGTGCGAACTCCGTTGAGTACTATCTGGATCAAGAGCACGGGGTGCTTCGGGGAATACGAAGCGCTGTCGCGCACGATCGTGTAGCGGAAATTCCTGCGGGAATCTGCGATATGGATCCGGCGGGCAACACGAGGTAGAGTTGATCATGTTTTTGAACGAGCCTTGTTACGTGGAGCGAGTTACGACGAGATCGATTTGACGACGGGAATAATTGGCGAAACATGCTCTACGTAGAAACAATTTTATAAAATTATTGAAAATACTAACATTTTATATAATATTACTGCATACTATTATAATATATTTCATAATATATATAATATTATTATTATTACATTAAATAATATCATAAGATTATAAGATTATTAAATTAATTTGCTTTTTAAATTTCTTTTAATTCACTGCGTGAAGATTCGGATTATCATGTAAAATATGCTTTTTCAATGTATAATACATACAATTCAATCAGCTTCAAGTATTATAGATGCACCAGTAATAGAGCGAATACGTAATTAGTGAATTTCGTATGCATGAAAATGCTTCCATTTACAAAACTTTGCACTGTGTTTATTCCACGATGATTCTGTTTCTACCTTTCATTTGCATTTGAACGAATTGAGATAGTTATCACGAAGTTATATTACAGTACACTCGCATTTGCAAATTCGCGGATAAGATCGAGAGAAATGGGTAAAAAAACAACGAATATAAAAAGACTTACACGTTAAGCTTTAAATCCGCTTACGATTGTAATTAACGGCGAAACGAGTTTGGACGCGTGTACTTGGTTTTAATTTTAGATCACATGAGTGATTCGACAGAATATATTTAATTCCGTTGTAGATCCCGTAATGAGCCGGATTTGTTAAAAAGTAATTAATCGCGTCGAATATAAATCAGCATCAAAAAGAAATAAAAGCAATCGACTCCGCATGAATGGAGATCAGTTATCGTCGATAAATATTTAATTAGGATGGCAATAATTGGCGCCAATATTGTCGATAAATATTTAACTGTATCGTTGTGCTCTTAATAATTATAATATGATTCATCCGTCTCATTTTGAATGACATGCGTCCTTCTTAACTAATGATGATTTAATCATTCTGCAATTATTTATAAATTTAATGTAAGATTAAAGCATAACTTTTCAGGGCAACGTGGATGATGATCAGTTTTTATATTAAAAAAAAATCAAAGTCAAATCAGAACTATTTTCAATCGAAGATATTACACTTAATATCATATCAATAATGAAATTTATTCTTAGAATATTATATCGTCTCAAAGTAACTAGCGTGAAAGTTTTCTAATTCGAGCCAAGAATTTTAAAATAGATGATTCGAAATACCATTCTAAAAATAGCTACCAACAAGCTGTAACTTACCCATACTGCGGCCGATATTCTCCGGCAATTTTCCAAACAGGTAGACGTAACATAATAGCAACGAGGAATATGTTATCTTGTACAGTTTCCTTCGTACACGCGTGGAAGCTTAAATGGGTATTATTACGAGCCGCTGGTAGAGACGTCATCAGTACCGGTACTTGCGAATCCTGCAGTCTCTCCGAACGAGAGAAAGGTCAGAACTTCAGAAGCCATGCCGCGGAGACCGTCGTTAATCTATTCCCGTTTAAACGAGCGTTTTGCCATTAAGCCCTCCATCTCGCAGGGAGCTTCGAGAAATAAAATAACTCTTTACGATGAAATCTCCTTGCTTGTGATAAAATTCAACAATTACAGTATACATTGTACGGTATACGATAATTTAAAATAATTATTATTCCGAGTATAAAATGTAATCATACTAAGAAATTCATAAATGGAATCGCAATAAACATAATAAATAAGTAAATGCAATCACTGGCCGACTCGCATTTTTGCAAGCAAGATTATTTAATCGTTTAATGTAGATTCAGACACGAATAGAAATGTAATTTAATGACTATCATGATATTCTCAATTTCATTTATAATTCAAATTAGCATTTGATTTCTTTATATAAAAATCATTCGTGATATGTTGAAAAGAGCGATAAAATATAAAGTATAAAATATATATCCATATCGGAGTTTTTGATAATGATTAATTGAATACCTGGTTTTAGATGGACCCAGATGACGCTATGACTCACGATTTAATGACCACTTTGAGGAGCGAGCTGGCGGCTCTTGAATATAAACGGGACAGGCTTATGTCTGAGGTAAACCTATCGTTTCACCGCTTCGATAATCGTTAGTAATCAATTCGGTCCTCATTTAGCTACAGGAAATGAAAAGCATCGTGAGATCGCGGGACCAGCGGGTTGTGGAGTTACAAGTAGAGGCGGATCAGCTTCGCGAGCAAGCAGCCAGGCAGAATGCCGTCATCTCCAGTCTCAAGAAACGCATTCAGGTTAATTTTCTTCCCTAACAAGCAGACGATTAAAGGGTTCTTGCGTTAATGAGCTTCAAGATAATTCGTTTCTTCCATCTCAGCTATCTTTCGTTAAAAAAGATAACGAAACTCGCGGAATCTGCAGTCGACAGATCATATATATCTTGTAGAATCCAATAACGATTTCAGGAATTGGAAGAGAGGGAAAGAAACCTCTATGCGTCCCAGGGCAGAAATGAGATCACGATACAGGGTCTGCAACGTGACGTGAAGTATCACGAGGAAAAGGTCCGAGAGTACGACAAAAAAATGCGACAATTGGAGCTCAATATATCCGAGGAAATTCAATTGAAGGAACGGGCACGTCTAAATCTGCAGGTGCCATTTGTTTCAAAATGCATTCCTCTCGACAAGCTGTCGACATCTCCATTTATTTCTCATAGAAAAATCGTATCAATTTTTCCTCTCTGTATTCAAACTGTTTTTTCGGTACATCCTCTATCTTTTCAGATATCTTATATCTGTTTTCATAAGATTTCTACTATCTGTTTTCATAGGATTTCGTGCGAAGGTTGGCACACGCATTGAACGTTGAGTACTGCGAGACGGTGCATCACAGTCCGGAGATGGTGATTCATAAAGCCGAGGAACTCGTGCAAGAAGTGAATCGTTTGCGAACAAAGAGCACAAATGTCGAGACGCAGTTGACGGGCGTCGAAGTAGATTTTAGAACCTGCAGGGACGCTCTTGATCGTTCTATTACGGAAAAGGAGCAATTACAGAGACAAGTGTCAGTTCAGTTAGTCGACATAGATCGTTTGCGCCAGGTATGATGGTTAAGATTTGATTTATGATTAATTTTGAAAGAACCTCTTATTCGTAAATTTAATTATACAAACGTACAGAAAATTACTACAGAAATTGTGAATGCAGCATTATTTTAATTATTTCAAGCAATTAAAATCCATTAAATTATCAAATATTGATTAATTTCCATTATTCTAGGAAAAGGAATGTCTGGAAATGCAATATAGGGTCGCTGAGAAGGACATGAATGATCTGAGAGACAAACTCGTCAATGCGAATAGGAGCTTAACCAGCGCGACTGGGAATATATCCAATCAAGAGGCGTTGATCTGTCAATTACGAGGTAAATTACATTGATTCAGTCTTGTATCTTAATTGATAACCTATATCGTTCTTGCAGAGGATCTGAAAGTTCGCGAAGAGAAGACGCAACGTGTACAAAATGAATTCCGTCACCTTCTAGAATCGGTTGCGATTCTTATCAGTACACCAAGTCGATTCGTCGAGTCCCACGAAAATGCGATCAAAGATCGCATTCGAGAAATTCTAGCTGACAATAAGGATCAATTACTGGTAGTTATTCAAAAAAATAGAACGCGTGTAACTTTATACTTTTGCTTGCAAAAGATCAAGATTTTTTAAATTTTAAGAACTTTATTTTGTTTTATTTAAATGTTGTTTAATTATTAAGAATTGTATCGAAACTTCATATTAAGGAACTTCATATATTGAAATGTTCGGTTTTATATAATATTCGAAATTCGCTATATTGTGCTCCTTTTCTCTTTCTAGAAAATACAAAGTCTTCGAGAAAAAGTGAACACGGCGACAGAGTCAACGAATCGACAGAGTGAACTGGTCGAATCCACAATGATGAAGGTACGCAGTTTAGAGGAGGAACGCGCAGCTCAAGAAGCTAAAATACACAAACTCGAATCTGAACTTACGAGCAGCGATCTCTCCAGAGAGTCTTTACGCAGAGACAAGCAGACGGTAATTTCAAATGCTTCTATCTCTTGGAAATGTTAAAGCAATCTTGACACATAGTACCTATAGAAGGAAATAACGAGGATTTAAAGACACTATATAGTTAACTATTCTCGTCTCTTTGAATGAAATAATATAATAAATCTTTATTTAAGAAAGTAGTTTCAATAATTGAAACAATATTTCAGAAATTTCTAATTTGATTTTTTAGTCATAAATTTCTACTCATAAACTTCTGAAAAATATTTATTTCTAAGCTAACAGATTGTTTATTCTTTGAAGCATTTTAAAGCTAATCTTGTTATAAATTTGTTCATCAGTTCATGACCTTTCTGGATCGATTGGGTAAGGCGATGCAAATGGATGAGATTTCTCAGGAGATCGGACTCGATCTTCAAACTGAGTCATTGTTGGTACGAGCTGAGCAATTAGCCAGATTGGAGACCGACAAACTAGTCGACAAGGTGAAGGGCGATCGATATTACATTTTTTTTATGCCGCTGTCACGTTGCTAACATTTTCTTCTTTGTTTTGTGTTTCTTTATCGTGCAAATCGTGTGTACTTACCACACGTCACAGTATTTGTACTCCAGCTACACGATCTTACCGAGGATTCGACGCGAGCGATCATTCCACGAGCTTCCCTGTCTCAAAGAAGTAAGCCCTTGGCGCAAGCAAAGCGCTTTAGAGATAAACTTCATAGAATTTTCAGGCATCCTCTTCGTAGACATTCATTTCATTCCTTCATCGTGAAGTATCCTTAACATAGAGAGAGAGAAAGAGAGAGAGAGAGAGAGAGAGAGAGAGGAGGCGT
>NW_012130068.1:1794992-1798594 GCF_000143395.1 Atta cephalotes | reverse complement strand
CTCTCTCTCTCTCTCTCTCTCTCTCTCTCTCTCTCTCTCTCTATTTTCCTTTCTTGTGCATTACACGAAAATAGATAATTACCGCGAGGAATTATGATGTTTGCGAAAATTATCCATTTATATCTTGAATAATTAAATTAAAACTGGCTATTGCTAGTATTACAATAATTAATTCGTGTTATAATCGTCTCCAATATTTCTATTGAACACGCAATGTTAGCGGATACAATTCCTATCGACTAGTTCGATGGGAGATATATATAGAATTGCGGTTTATTGGAAAATTTTACTGACCGATAGTGCGTGGCTTTATGCATCCGAGATGTGGTGTGATTTTTGCACGCAGTGGTCACCGGTGGTTATCTATAATTTTTGACAGTAATTCGTGGTTTATTTCAAATGTGTCGAGTATATCTCTCTACGTTTATTATTATATGTTAGGCATCGTTTCTCTTAATGCTCGATGAACTTCTTCCTTCTCTTCTTTCAGCGCAAAGAAACTGGGCAAACAAGTCGATCGACTTCAGATCCAATTGTCGGACGAAAAATCTCGGAATCGGGAATTGAGCGCACAACTGACGGAAGCCGCGGATTATAAGGTATGTAATTTTAAGAGTGTCCATACTTTTTTCACAATCAGATAAATCGGAGTGCTCTCTGAGTTCTGAGGAATACATGTGGAACATAATGCGGTCTAGACAATGTAATTTCGTCACAGCTACATGAAGTTAATGACTGTTAAATAAATATCCCAATTTTGCCACGAAGTGCCACACTCCGAAGATTTTTTTTCGCGCTGAATACGATGCCTTCATCAGAATTTATGTTAGGAGTTTTTAATAGATTAAGAAGAAATGAACAAAAATCATCCTAATTTATTATTACTAATTTATTAAAATGTGTGTTGATCTATTACGTAAATTCTGCCATTGATATCATATTTATGAAAAAATCTTTGAGGTATATATGCACTTCGAAGAAAAAAAAGTGATTTATTGTTGAATAGCGAAATGTATTGGCTGCATTAATTTTTAATGCATTTATAAATTTTTATTATTTCATAAGATTTTATTTACTTCCAGTAAACGAAATACTTCATTCAATTTTTTAAATAATTTAAAATTTCTATTCTAGGCTTTTATAGAAAGCCTCGTTAAATCGATTTTTTGCTCGAGAACGTTGCGAAGTGGCGTACATCGGGAAAACAAAATTCCCGAATAAATTCTCTTCGCAAACCGCGCGAGAAAGCCTTCATAATTTGCAGCCATCGAGCAGATATTTTAATTCATTTTTCGATATTTTCTGCGAGCAGATAGCTGCGCTGGAACGCAGCCGGAAGATAGAGGAGCTTCAAAAACGTCTCGTCGAGAGCGAGATGTTAAGGACACGTTACAACAGAAAGTTGACGATGGCGAAGGAACAGATGAGGACGGCTGCGGAGACAGCCGATCAGGAGAGATCGATAAACGACCATTCCCTACAGCTCCTCCGCGACGAGATGGCTCAGGTCAAGCAAAATCTCTCTGAGGTCACGAGGCGAGAATCCCAGGTGAGATGCATTATTACTTTTGTACGTGTCAAATATCATGTGCTATTCCATCTCTTGAATTTACTACTATCTGTAAATCCGCGTTGATATTCCATTAATGAAACCAAATAAAAGTGAGATATACTATTATTATTATTATATAAAAAGTAAAATAAATTTGTTAGTCGAAACGAATGCTGAAATGAATTAATATTAAGAAATTGCGTCGTGCGACATTTGCTTTATCGGTCGAAAAACGTAAAAGGCGAAAACCGCGTCTCAATGCCAGATTGTGTATTCGGCACGCGTATTGGTATTCACGTAATTCTGATTTATGATTGTGTACGAGCGATTAAATTACGCAAAAGAAGTCGCTGTCGAAACAACCATTCGATCGGACGTTCGTTGCATCGTAGACAAACAACTGCTTCGATGCATTACACATGTATTTCTTGAATTTTCATTTCTCAAAGAATACGTAAGTTTTTCCTAAACATTGAAATATTGTAATATACATTTTCTCCCGAGAAAGAGAAAAGTGTATATAAAGTTGTTTTAATTCTTTGCAAAAAAGCGTTAAAGAAAGCTAATTATGATACAAATTTACTTATTTTGCAGAAATCATCTCATTATTTCTCCGTCATCTACAAATACTTTGTTGCGAGTTTAAAACACTTTGATCTCTTATTAAAGAGGCAAGCGCCTTTAGCAAAGCTTATTTCTATTATTCCTCGGAGGTAAAGATCAAAAGGGACTCGTTAATTCATTGTAGCAATTCCAATGACTCACGACGACGATCATTTGCGTAATTGTCTCTCTGTCTCGTTGGGCGCATAACGTTCGTTTAGAGCGATTTGGAGTTGATTCTACATCATAATAATTCGAGACACGTTCGCACGTCGCCGGGCTGTAAAGCAGATAGCTCCTTGGACTTAAACCCGCGCTGCGGCATACTCCGTGAAAGGACTATAAATCTTGCATGCGATTTCGCGAGGCTTTATCTCGTCGTTGCCGTAACTTCGCTTTTCGAAGCGTCGCGAAACTTTGATTTAGTTCGAACAAACGAACATTAATTATAATAAATTATAAGTAAGGCACTTGAATCTTAATACCCTCGTATTTATCACATAAAACTGTTAAAACAACATTTGAAAAATTCAGAAAAATATAAATAAAGAAAGACAAATAGAAAGAGAAATACTATTATTCAAATAGAAAAAGTTTGGTCGGTTCTCTAATATAAAATCGTAAACTTTAATCAACGTACAATATTATTATATCTGCAAAAATAATTGGATTTTATGTACAACATAAAATATAATATAATTTAATATAAATAAAGTGTTATAAAATCGTGATGCATGAATACACACACAATTAAGTAACGAAAGTCTACGGTATCATTAATCTTAGTATTTGAATATTTTAATTTTATACACATGTATATTTGAATATTGAATATTTGAATTTTATACACATATATATCTAATTCTGTAAACTGCGCGAAATAAAATAATTTCTTCATTCTAAGTATTTATATATAATTTATTTATATATAATAAAAATATTCTATAACAATTGAAATATTTACGTTTTGCCTGTATAGTTAGAAACAATTGTCTGTAAATGCGCAAAATTTATGATAGAACAGTTGATGCTCGAATGAATCGCGCGATTGTCCGAGTACCTATAAGTTACAAGCATGATTCAATTCGCAAATTGGTCATTTCCTGTCTCAGCTTCAGAGCTTCCGCGTCTCCGTGGCGAAGTTATTGTCAGAGCCAATCTGCACGCCCGATTACGAGATCATTTCGCGACTACAGAAAATGGTCGCGGCTCATCGAGACTTTACGATGCTCTCCCGTAGATACGACGAGCCTTTGGAAACGAGTCCTTCGAGATGCACCAGGTAATAATCAGATAAGAGCAAGTATCATTGTATTTTCCATAATTTAAATTTTCTTTTAACTTTATCGATGTGTTACTTGAATAATATTACATGACTTTGTTTCCACACTGCTTTCAAGAAGTATTTATATTATAGAATTGTTAGATGATTCTCTCTCTCTCTCTC
>NW_012130068.1:1792846-1794251 GCF_000143395.1 Atta cephalotes | reverse complement strand
TCTCTCTCTCTCTCTCTCTCTCTCTCTCTCTCTCTCTCTCTCTCTCTTTCTCTCTTGCATTCATGATACATTTGAAACAAAATTTTGCAAATATAATCATTACATGTAATACGTGATTTTTAGGATAAAAATAAAATTATTATTAATAAAAATTTGTGTTTATAGAAATTATATGTTATATAATTTTTTATGTTTTTCCACATCCCCGATTCAAGTATTTGCATTATTCTCGGTTCTTCTTGTTGCAGCATTCATCCAGTCCATCCGCCGAGATCGCCCGGTTCACGTTGTACCCGTTACGAGGACAGCGGTTTCGCGGACCCACCTGATCTCCACGACATAGACGATGATTATAACAAAAGGCCAGTGAGAAGCAGCCTTCTTCCGTGACACCGGCCAAAATTCAAGTTTTAAGTATTCCCGGAGGATATTGTACGATTCCTATGTTCAATCCACGTACTAAATGGTGATCTCAAGTTTCCGTCTCACGTAGGTGAATAATGTCGTGAGTGGAAAAACTGTTTCTCGCACATGTGTCGTAAAGCGTTGCGTTTATTTTGCGTAAACGAGCGTCTTGTACGAAGAGGACCATTTGTTTATTGACCATTGTCGCTTTATAAATTAGACAATAGGCCATGAGATCGCTCGCACGTCAATCGAGCATTCTCGATGGCTCGCTCCAGCATCGATTCCGATGGAATAAGAATTGAGAAATATAACCATCGACTCGTGTTATTACAAGGGAATGGAAGAGGAAATCGACTCAACGCGTTCGCATGAAATCGCAATTTCGCACTAATTATTAACCAGCAAGCGTGAGAAATTTACAACGGGTCGTGTGAAAGTGCGATAAACCGAACGTATAGAGTATTGGCTGTCGTGAACGAAAATTGTCAAAAGTGTTCAGTGAAAAGCACGCGACTTAACTGTCGCGTAGCTATAGCTTAAGATAATTTATTTGGAAGTATTTACGAGCTGGCCGTATGGCGTAGACTTTGATTTATACACGTGAATAAAATAGCTATTATATACGTCGCTCCCGAAAAAATCATCTGGATGTGCCATTTGAAGCAAACAACATTCATTAATATATATCAAGAATGAAACCATATCGAATAAGACTAGTCAAGCGTGTGAATCATGTGCAAATGATGTTATGTGAAATAATAAAAATTTCTGTTTGTAAAGAAATCAGTTTGCGAAGAGTTGTGAAAGCAATAAATGAAATTAAAGACTGAAGATTAATAGATTCTCCTTTTGTGAAAAGATTACAGTATCTCATTATAGTGCTTCATTTTTCTTTCTTTGACTTTATCCTGCCGAATAAAAATGCAACTTGAATAATCTTGTATCATTACGTGATTATATACAATAAAAATCAATACATGCCTGTTCTAAAAAAGGT
>NW_012130068.1:1785277-1790705 GCF_000143395.1 Atta cephalotes | reverse complement strand
CACACACACACACACACACACACACACACACACACACACACACACACACACACACACACACACACACACACACACACACACACACACACACACACACACACACAAGTGTTCATAAAATTTTTTATAAAAGTTAAGAATATCGTGTAATGTAATTATATGTATTACCTGCAACAGTTTTTAATCTTTTGCAACAGACAGATAGAAGAAAATAATGTTAATTAATTGAAATTAATTAAATTTATGCAACATGATTTTTTCACTAATTCATATGATTTATTTTTTAAATAAATATTATTTGAACAAATTTTCTTTATACTTTATGTCTTTATTAAAATGTCTAATCTAAAAATTATTAAAATAATATGTCAAGTTAAATTTAAAATATCATATGAGATAATAAAATATTGAATTAATCCGATAGCCACTCCTACATTTTAATGATACTACTTTGACCTCGATACCGCAAATTGTTTAACGTTCCCTTTTAATCAATTTGAAACAATGCGAAGGATGTACAAACGGCGCTCGCACGAATCGTGTGAAACATTTTATGGTCCGATGAATAAAATTCTAGGCAATCCTTATTTAAATATAAATACTATGTTAGAATTATTTCACATAGTTTAGGATATCAATAATCTCTGGTTGATCAAGTGCAATGCCGATTCGAGGTTGGGTTAAGTATTCGTATTCCAAATCGTGTTATTAATTGACTTTATGATAATTACATTAAGCGTCAAATTGATGAACGAAGGGTTTCCCGTTTGCAGTATCCATAGAGGGTTCCAACACGTTACTCGTTATACGCTCGCCACTACTGAAAGCCCCACTTCCGGTGACACGGTTCCAATTTCCATGCTCGTCAATGGACGCCCGAAAGTGACGGGCAGGTAACGGTATATCTTCGGTAACATCGATTGGCGGATCTCCTATCGTTGCACGAGTCTACGATATCGCAATTATCTGATCGTTGATCGGTAAACTCTACAACTGCATAATTAGCTGGGAACAAGATTGCAATAACGCTAAAATCGCTGCTTGCATTGTAACCTAAATAAATTGTCTACGACTTTATCAGGAGATTCTCTGTCTTTTAACTTTCACAGAAAGACTTTAAAAAGTTTTAAGATTTCTATTTAGGATCACTATTTTGCGACATCTGCGTGGAAAAGTTTGTTTACTCTTATATTATGATAATAACGTTTATGAGTTTCTCTTAATTTAGCTATAATGGCTTTCCTTATTCTCCATTCTCTTCCAAAAGTCTTTTTAGATCTTCTTTAAAAGAAGGTAAAACGCAATTTTTCGAATAATAACTTTTACGAGTGAATGTATACGATTGATAGTCTCTCTCACGACCTCAGACAAACAGTGTATTTGTTATGCGAAATCTTCGCAAAGTGCAAACTTTGCTGCAACAAATCATCAGGAACAATCAAAATGTGTGAATAGAGAAAAATCATGAATAGAGAAAAAAAGAATAGAGAAAAATCATGAATAGAGAAAAAAAGGGAATTAGGTTCATGAATTTTTTCGAGAGAATTCTCTCCGGAGAATATTTTTGCTTCGTAAAAATCTTCCTGAGAAACTGATACTTCTTTCAAGAGATCTATGTTTAATATTTCATAATACAAATCTACAAATAGCAAATTAGTTATAGATATTAAAAATCGATACAATTTGTCATGACTTCACTTACTTTTTTTTTCTTATTCTTTTTCTTCGAACTTTTCTCATTTGGAATTATTCCATGATTTGTGATTTGATCTTCTTCAAAGATGATAGTTTTCTCACTTAGGTATGGGGAAACTCTCACGCAATAAGCCATTGACCCAGCGGCATACGCGAACACGTGACTAACACGTCTTCGTCCATGAATGATCCTGGACAAGAGTATGCAATGATAGAAGCATTCGACTCACGCAGTCTGGGTCAATATGGGGTTTAGAGTCACGTCGATAGTAGCTCGAAAGAACCGCAAGTAATAATTCTTCCTTTCACACAAAGTGGGACTCGCAGGAAGTTGGTTTAAATAATACTCATCGTTACTGGCACATGAACAATCGGGCAATATCACCATGCAAAAACATATTAATGCGACAATAACGTAAAACTACGGTCTTTCTACCGTACGTGAAAGATGAATCATCGTGAAAAGAAACCGCTTTGAACAATATTCGATGCGATGAAATATTCAAATAATTTCTAAAATAATTTCTAAACGATATCAATGTCGATTTCTTTAACTTATTATTGCTAAATTTGTTCTCGAATTAACCTTTGCAATTTTCTAAAATCACTCACATTTATACATCGTGCTCTAATTAGGCACTGAGAGAAATGTTTAGTATGAATAATCATTTATTTTGTTAATATGTAATTTACAAAACTTTCTTACTTTCTCTAATTAAAAAATTTTATTGTTCTCTAATTAAAATTTTAATATTTTAATCACGATTCCATTCTAATTAGAATAACATAATTCTAAAAAATAAGAAAATTTTTGTAAATCACGTATCAACAAAATATTCATACCAAACATTTCTCCGGATGCTTGAACTTGTATTGCTGATCGTATCAAAGCACAATGATGTAAAATGCAAAATTGCGATTTTTACCGACAGTAATAAGGAATGCGTAATCGTGGACATAATTCTCGCATTTTTTCAGGCCAATTAAACAAACAAAAGTGTACCGGACGCATCATTATTCTATGCTTTCCCGTATCGTTGATCACGTACTTTAACAGACTTAATTGTTCTTGCGCAATCTGCATTCCGTAATGTTCCAACGACATAATTTCACGATTACGTGCGACGAGGACTCGTTACGGAATTTATGAGCGAGTTGATTCATTACGTGAGTTGACTGCCAGCGAATTCGAGTTATTCCGCCACTTGCCTCTTGGTGTGATTTTTACAAACGAATTTTGTTCTGTATCCCGGCGTTCAGATTAATCATCCGTCGTTTGCCATGGTGGCTGATCGTACTTTTTAATTGATCAATCGAACCAGATAGAATCACGCCTGTCATCACCTCCTTTCATGACAAGCGTGCGATTATTTATTCGAACTTCCGCTCGAACACGTGATTCTGCTCGTTTTGTGTTTTTTCTCTCTGTACTAATCCAAATCGAGATATATTAAGAAACAGATCATAATGAAAAATGACAAATAATTAAAAAAACAAAACTAAGTATAGAGTTGTTAGGGCGCAGAAATAAATTTAATACATAGAAAATTTAGTCATGTGCGTATAATAACGAAAATATTAAAGTCCTTATGGCTAGATGACGATAAAATCAAATAGATGGGTAATTTATTTAGAAAGTAATAAAAGATATTTGACGATGTGCATATATGCAAAATGAGACGTATATTTGTTGATTTCTTGAATGTAAACTCGTATATATTGAGATTGCAAGACTCGAAATTATGACTCATCAGTACTATCACCAATAATATGCACTCTGCATGATACATGCCATTATATGTATGTGCTATCAAAACATGATTGCACTCATCACAAGTTGTATTTACACGTCTATAGACGTTAAAGATATTTTTTAGCATGCCTTTGAATACGTTAGATGATTTAATATCATACAAACTCAATCTGATAGACACGAATGATCCTTAAAAATTCAATGTGTATAATTTAAAGTGTATAATTTAAGAAGTTCAAGACGTCGCAACAAATCGCGATTGCAGATACTTTTCTGATGGAGAATAGCTACGATAATGATGTTGTTGATTTTAACGTGTCTCTGCCAATGCGCATTTGCGTGTCGCTTTCTCGTCAACTCTCGCATACGTCCGTGAACCTTCCTAGTTGTAACATCTCGTAAACCCAATTGCGTCTCGCGGACTTCGTAAGTCCCTGCGCGCAACTTTATTGACCCATTAGCTATTTACGACTCGTTTTCTAAACATTCCTAGAAGCGGGCGTTTAACACAATCAGCTGACGCATCTTTCAAATCGAAAGCCGTTTTCTCTACACATGTCTACGGCTGAGAAAGAGAAAGAGATTGTGAATCGCATCTGTTTAAAGCGACCGCCATGATGATTGGTTTCGCGAGACAGATTGGCGGCACCGTTTCTGAGATTTTTCTACAAATTGCAGCTATGACTATTGTGCTAAAGATAGCTCGCGGGACTCTGGGAAGCATATGCATTTGCTGGAAAATACACGCATGCGAGAGACGTGGTAAAAGCGGGTTACAATTATTATCAACAGAAATATATCCTACATCGTCCTACATTTTCCAGTACATATGGTGTCCTAGAATCAGTTTATTAGCACAACTGAAATTAACTGAGAGACAAATTTGTGTATTAGAGATTTAATTGATTAAACATGTCCTTAATGGATAATCATGCGATTGCTTTGAGACCCCGCCAATCAATTATTGGCTTATACTTCCGTATTTATAATTAAAAGATTATTAGTAGTTCACTTTTTCTTTCTTTCTTTCTGTCTTTTGGTTGGAATATACATCCTTGTATCTTAAATGCATATATAATGAGGACAAAAATCTGTTTTATTTAATGGTTAAAAATCTAATTTTTTTCGATTAAAGCAAAAGATAGAAATTAAAATTCCTAGCAGCTTGATGGAAAAATAAGTCCAGTCTTGTTTCCAAGCTGCAAAAGATCATCAGCTATCCTCGTGACCAAGTTCAGGGCTAACAAGATCCCGTTTCTCTCTCGCTCGTTCGAGAATAAAAGATCTCTTTCCTCTGCGCAAGAGACGCTTCTTATAAACTCTTCTCTGTAGACTCTCCTACCTATTTTCTCACAAGCTCGACCGGCTACCTTTTACTGCGTTTTATTTTCAGCGGTCCAGGCTGCTATTTATCCTTGTTTTAATCCTTCACAACTCTGAATTTGCTTTTTAGTGTATGCTTCTTTTTTCCTTTACATCATCTAACATATTCATTTCAGATATTCAATGGTATTCAAGCTTTTTTAATCAAATTAAAATTTTAAATTTTAAAATAATATGGAAATTTAAAGATAATATATTTGATTTTCTAATTATTCTACAGTATTTTTCAATATTATGACAGCAGAAAGAAATGATACAATTCTTATATTAATAAATAATTATTTAAATTTCTTGTATATAATGATAAATATTTATAAATTATGTAAAAATCGAATCATAAATATATGAATTACATACATATATCATTTTATTTTGAATATTGTTTAAAAAATATTAAAAGATTATGAAAAGAAATAATAACAATAAAATTATAAATGTTTTGGAAAAATATACAGAACAGATTTTTTTAAAATTAATTTTTTATGAAATGTAAAAAAATTGAAAGTGTTTTCGAATTTATAAACAATAGAGTATGTGTGTATATATGTATGTATGTCTGTATGTATATATATATATATATATATATATATATATATATAT